>NC_089724.1:25112393-25413813 GCF_035083965.1 Branchiostoma lanceolatum | reverse complement strand
GTCTTCCAGTGTACTTTCAATGATATTTCAATGACATCTCAACAACGAGGTTATATTATGTAGTCTATATAATCTCCTTGATCTCAACGATAAAGGATGTTTGGTGCTCGTCGGTAGCCCAACGACCTCCGGGATGCGAGTACAGTGACATCTTTGACTGTAATCAGCTGTGAGAACTGAAAGTTTTGAAATAATGATAATATGGCCACGACAGGAATTCGTGATCAACGCTGTTTTATGCTCTGGTCACATTTCAAACCCGGGCCTGGCAGGGGGAACTTTTTGAGGGAACGAAAAAAATGTATGTCAAGAAATATACGCAAATTATGCTCATGATTAATCATTTTACGTTTTGTTTGTTTGGTTGTCTTTTATATCATACTTTTCGTTCCCGCAAACTGCCCGGCCGGGCCCCGGTTTGGAAATGTGATCATGACTAACGAAAATGGGCAAGCAACAAGTATGGGGCGAGTACTGAAACTTTAACACTTACATGTCGTCTGTTGCAGTAACAGATAAAGCCCACTATGAGAATCAGCCCCGCTAGAACCCCCACAAAGGCGCCTATAGCGGTCCCACTAGCTCCGGAATGTGAAGACGATTCCGCTACAAAAAAAGAATGATAAGACAAATGTAAGGGCAATCAAAATAGGACTACCAGTTTGTACCATTCTCTCAGTCCTGGTGAATTAACTAACAACAATGTTTAGTTCAGTCGCGTCAAGCAAGCGGTGAGATCTATATTCTTCAAGTAGAGAACTAGAATGAGAAAGACTCAAGTGGACGATCATGGGTAACCGCAGCACCGTTCTTCAATATAGACCTTAGTATGAATATTAATATCATATTCTCGCACGGCGTAAAGCAGGCGGAGAAAAAGTTACATACCAAGCATTGTTCTTTTTAGATGCTGATATTTCTTCCAATTGGTTAAACATTTGGCTCTGCCCTGTTTACTTTTAGCATACATGACGTTTTGAATAAATCGGACGACAATTGGTGGCGCCAAGGAGGTTATATATAAGATAGACTACGACACCATATTGTATAAGATAGACTACTACACAATATGGTATTAGATAGATTGGTTAGCGTTATAGAATGTTATCTATGTACCAGTGAACACCATACTTTGTACCTTGTGCAACTGTTGTGCAATAAAGTTATTAATATAACCTACTTGGTGGCGCTACGTTAAATGAATCACATTTTTTTATGAACGTGGATTAGTTTCAATGTCATCTTACGTGTGCGCGTGCATGTTGGAACAGCATTACTCCACGCTCCGTCAGCTTGGCACACCGTATACAAAGCGCCGTTCCGTACGTAGCCATTGTTACAAGTGATCGTGACCACGTCATTGGCGGAGCTCGATACAGTATGGATCAGCACTCCGTTCATTGGTGCCGTCAGCGCCGGACATGGTCCTAAAATAATTAGATAACCTTGGTCAAGAAATGTAAGGAACTACATGTACCTACCGGTAATGCCGGGAGGGACTGTACAGTATTGACACATTTTTCTCCTAGTGGTTTCTTTACTCCTAGTAGTTTCTTTACTATCTATTGTACGAGGGTGAATCAATAAGTAATGCAAGTGGTTTTATAACAGGCTCATTTTTTTAATCGGATCATGCGACGAATGAGTTGAAATTTGGCACAAAGGTAAAGAAACATATCGTCTTGTGACTAAAATGTCTCAATTTGTTGTTCAAATTTTCATAGCTACTGAGTTGAATTCAAGATGACCACACTATTGGAAGTCCGTCAGAACCAGAGACCATTACAAAGGAGGATCAATTGAAACATGCAATTAAAAAATCCCTGAACCACCTTTAGCTATAGCAGGAGACTTACATTGAACACGTATCAAAATACATCAGTTTCTCTTTTTTCTTTGCTGGCGTGGAGTGAGGTATGAGTTGAATTCAGAGCGGTCGTCAGGGTCCCGAATATGCGCTGTGTTGGTTGAAGGTTTCTGTAGACCACTCTCCCATATTTGTTTCTTTATAAACTAAGAGAAATAAAACTTGTCACACTTCTTGGTCTTTACATACTGAATAATTCTGTGAAGTTTGTTTAATGGGAAAGAGTCTACAAAAGACTTTAATCAACACATAACTTATTTGGCTATGACTCCAACTGGCTCTAATAAACCATTCATCATCATCATCATCATAATACCACACCACACTCCATCCTAGCAGATATAAAAGAGAAACTGTTTGGAGTTCAGAGATGAAAGTTGTCATGCAAGCTATAGAGCCATATACATGTATCATCATACAGGTGTGATTTCAGCTTCTATTAATTTTGAGTGAGTCAAATCTGGAGGAATTGATCTTCTGACGGACTTCCAATAGTGTGGTCATCTTGAAATCAACTCAGTTGAACATGAAAATATGTCAACAGCAAATTGAGATATTTCAGTCTCAAAACGGTATGTGCTTTTAGCTTTGTGCCAAATTTCAACTCATTCGATCAAAAATGAGACTGTTACAAAACCACTTGCATTACTTACTGACTCGCCCTGGTATCGAGGAATCTCTATTATGAGCTGTCTAGGTAAACTATTTTCTTCCATATTGAATACTCGTTTAGTAAATTATGCAGAAAACAATACATTATTCAAACCCCATCAGGCAGGCTTTAGAAAAAACTTTAGAATAACAGATAATTTTTTCGTAGTTAGCACCCTAGTTAGGAAATACATTAGTCAGAACTCTCGCCTCCTTGCATGTTTTGTAGATTTTAGTAAGGCCTTTGATTCAGTTTGGAGAAATGGCCTCATATTTAAATTGAACAAGCTTGGTATAGGTGGTAAGTTTCTTCAAACTATCAAAGACATGTACTTTAAAACTACAAATTGTGTCAAACATAGTCATGGTCTCACTGAATCATATGTTACGCATAGCGGTGTCAAACAAGGTTGTAATTTAAGCCCAACGTTATTCAACTTATTTATTAGTGATATTACAACCATCTTTGACAATGAATGTGAACCACCAATTATGCATGATAAGTACATTCCCTGTTTATTATACGCAGATGACTTAGTTATTTTTTCCGAGTCTAAGCAAGGGTTACAAACTGCTTTGAATAAGCTAGAAAACTAGTGTAATACATGGAGACTGAATGTAAACCTTAGGAAAACAAAAGTTGTTGTTTTCTCTAAAGGTGGTCGTCTTCCAAAAGACTGTTTGCTTACATACCAGAAAAACCCTGTTGAATTAGTTACATCCTATTGTTACTTAGGTATCATTGTCAACTCTGCTGGCACATTCAAGGCGAATCACAAACACCTCTGCCGGAAAGGTCTAAAAGCTTTGTTCGGCATCAACCGATCTCTAGACAATGCCGACGCCCCAATTTCTGTGAGAAACAAACTTTTTGATGCGTGCGTTAAACCCATTATTCTCTACGGCTCTGAAATATGGGGTTCATCCAAAAGTTCAAATTCCTGTCCAATTGAATCAGTTCATTTAAAATTTTGCAAACAATCATTACGTGTACCTAGGTCTGCTTGCAGCCTAGCTCCAAGGGCGGAATTAGGAATATACCCAATACAAGTTGAGGCTTCGCTAAATGCCGTCAAATATTTCCTTAGACTTCGCCAGAATGTGTCAGCCGACAGTTTTCAAGCAGATGCTTTCTGCTGTCAGTTAGATCTAGACAAATCTGGTGTGAACTGTTGGGCGACAGGAATACGTAAGTCTTTAGAGGAGAGCGGGTTTGCTTTCTTATGGCACCTACCAATTTCATATAATTCAAATACGTTACAAATTGTTAGTTCCATTTGCCAGCGGATAAAAGACATTTACTTCCAAACGTTTCTGAAAGAAATACATAACGACAACAAAGGTGGGGCTTCCAAAAATAAGTTAAGATTATATAGATTATTCAAAACTACTTATAATGAAGAAAAATATCTAAGTAATTCAAATATGAGGGTCAGGAATGCAGTCACAAGACTAAGAATCAGCTGCCACAAACTACATATTGAAACGGGAAGACATACCCGCACTCCTCTAGAACAACGATTATGTAAACATTGTACTTTGAATAGAGTAGAAGACGAATGTCATTTTGTGGTAGAATGTGTATTATATACCAAAGAAAGAAATGAACTGTATAAACTTGTAGAAAACCTATTTCCCTACTTCACACATTTAAGTACTGTTCAAAAATTCATATTTCTAATGCGACTAGACAAACCTCCCATTGAAAAACACGTTTGTTCTTTTATATCTACTATAACCGAAAAGCGAGGAGAAGTAGAATTTATTTAATGATAGTCATATTCTTTTGTATCCGCTAACTGTACTTGTATTATCTTTTGTTGTGACCTGTACTTAGCCAAGTGTGGCAGAAATGTGCAATAAAGGTCTTCATTCATTCATTCATTCATTAATTACTGAATATTGATTAGTTCGATGCCATCTTACCTGTGCATATTGGAACAGATCTACTCCATGTTCCGTCAGCTTGGCACGTCACACTAGAGGCTCCTCTCAGTCGGTGTCCCGGGTTACAGGAGAACGTGACTCTGTCCTGGTAGGAGTTCGCTCCGACGGGACTCAGCGCTCCGTTCCTTGGAGCTGTCAGCGGTTGACATTGTCTTCCTAAAAAAGTAAAGAAATCTTAGTCAATGAATTTTACTATTATACTTGTAAGGGATCTACATACTAATAATGCGCCCGTCAGGGAAGGTCTGTACGGCAACTACTGAGTTTCATTCTTACCAAATATTTTCTACTACATATTTATAGGTAAATAAATTGTATTGACTAGCTTCAATGCCATCTTACGTGTGCATGTTGGTGCAGGAGAACTCCACATTCCGTTATATTGGCACGTCGTTTCAAGAGCACCGTTCCGTACGTAATCCGTGTTACAGAAGAATAGGACTTTGTCCTGGTAGGAGGTCGCTCCGGGAGGATACAGTATCCCGTTAGTTGGTGCGGTCAACGTTGGACACTGTATGGCTGAAATGGTCAAAAATATTTTGCAAATAGGATCACTATATTGACTTAAGATGTACACAATGACGCCCGTTAATCTATATATCTTTTGAATACAGAAAAGTTACCCTATTTTCTTGCAAATGAAAAACTAGAGGGCCCAAACCCACACCAAGTCTTCATTACACCACAAGCTATCTGCCACCAAAAAATCAAGACCATAGCACGTCCAGGTCAAAAGTCCGAAAAGATACAAACATGGAATTTCTGCTGCAGTACCAAGGTCAGATACCAGGGGGCCCAAAATTGACCTTGATTTTCGGCTTCAAAACACCCACCCACATACCAAATATCATTGTAATCCATCAAGAGGTTCTTTAGTTATGATGACTACAGTGGTCCGGAAACACAAACAGGCAGACAAACAGACAGACAGACACACAGACACACCCAAAACAATATCTCCATTTTTCATGAAGATATTAAATACACATACCTAGGCCTATTCTCAAGTTCCATCTGCCCGCCCTGTATGTTCCAGTGAAAGAGGAGACAGGGCCAAAATCTCTTTCAACGTATTTAAGCAGATCGACAGTGTTACAGCCGTCGTCGTCCTTTCCATATGCACATGCGGGAACGCCCTCTGTCCGCCCTGGCAGGCGCTGCACAGTGTTCACAGAGCCACTCCGTACAGTCACATTACTCTGGTCGATGTGATATGCAACCTGCGGACAAAATTGTTTTATCTCGACAAACAGACGCAGAAACCATGTCAGGCAGGTTCCTGACATTTCTTTCAGTTATTGTATGACATAATGCTCACTGAAACGTAGTTGTTTGATCTTTTCCATTTTAAAGATGTAGATTAACCTCAAACATGTCAAAAATCTAAATTCATAATCCTAAATTTCAGTAAGAACAACACACCACCATCTGGATCTGATCCCCTCGAAGACACTCCATACCAACTTAGACGAACATCAACCTTCAAAATACCGCTCAGCCGAACAAAGAGACATGAACAATCCTTTATTCCTAGAACGCTCAAAATCATGCAATCATGATCAGCAAAAAGCGGACACTAATGACCTTCAATACTGTATTCTTAATGTTTTGTCTTAATATGTATACGACGTTCTCTTAGCTTAGATTGGTAGCAGATTTGAGATGATTCGTGTCATTTGTACCTTCGATCTGTGATACTGTGTAATTTTAACATTTAATCTTATTATGAAATGATGACGTGTTGTTGTTGTAAGAATTGTGAATTGCAACGCAATTCAGGCTGTCTCAGCCTGCGATGTTGTAAAAATTGAATAAAGTTTCAAAGTTTCAAAGAACAATCGTATCGTTAGATTGATTTTATTCGCTTTTATTGATATTATGTTTTTTGATAGTTAATTGGTTGCCATGAAATTAAGTACATGTATACGCTGTTTGATGGCGACAGTTTTAAGACCAAATATTTCCGAAACAATTGCATCAGGAGTGTAAATGTCAAGTTTCTTCAAACAAACAAGCAAGTCAGCTACTTTACAACTCCAAATACTGCCGAGAAGATTCATGTCTATTAGGCTAGTAATATTAAGTAGTTCTTACCAGAAGCACTTTGTGCACTTCCACGTCCTCGGAATCCGGTAGGTGGAGCATCCAGTTGACCGCCTCGTAGGAGCTCAACACCAAGACCACAGGTTTGGAGACTTGGCCTGCGATGACGTGCACGTCCACCTCAGGTGCCTCCGTATTGTTTTGTTGAGAACCCCTTTAAAGCAATGCATGATCATAATTCGATGAAGGCTAGACATCCAGGTAATAAGATACGCCAAACTGCAGTTACTCAAGCAACTGGATACGATTTTGGAAACGGTCAGACGTTTCAAGTAGCATCCACTACTTTTAGTCATTGACACGGAGCAAGATTTTTCAATCTGCAGGCTTTTAACCAAGAGCTATTGATTGACATGTGAATAAAGTTAGGACAATTTGAGATAGTCTAATAGGAAAGCTGATTCGCTGGCAAGGCTGCAGGGTCACAAGAGCCAGAATTACATGATCAGAAGACATTTTACTGCAGATCAAAGGCTGAAGCAACAGACCCTTGTTGGCTAACCAAATTAGATACACGGTTGCCAACATACTTTCTTATCAGAAACAACACATCATGTAATGTCATTCCGGCAAGTAGTAGTTCTACGGGAGAGTCAAAGAGGACATATTCAGCAAAGTTTGCAAGTTTCATAGGAGTGGGTATCTAATTCTCCTGCCTGTTATGTCCGATTGATATGTGATTTGAAACACAATGGATAACCTATTGGATGATTTGTGTTCCCTAGTTTGTACATACCACCATCTGGATCTGATCCCCTCGTACACGGCCAGGACATGCACGTCATACTGGTTGTTGTCATCAGTGACACAGCTGAAGGTCGGTCCGGGTTCAAATATGGATACCTGAACGGCCTCGGCTTGGGCAGTCGGAGAATTGCGTTGTACTGCACAGCTTCCAACAACCGCTTTTGGTATATGCAAGAAATACACATATTGATTGAAATGATGAACAACTATGATATTTAATATGTTTTCTTTCACGTAAATTGCTAGCCTGGAGACCAGTCTTAAAATCTTGTTAGCTTTGGTCCGAAGCAGTGACCGTTGGGCCTTGGAAGCGGACCGAAGCTAACAACACCAATAGACTCCAGCCTAGTAGAGATTGCGCATGGTACTTCCCTACAAAAAGTACAATACAGCATCAATACATGTACAACGATTGATTTCTATTAACGTTATGTACGTGATTTTGAATCTTTGGAACATACATTTTTGTGAAAAATATACACAACCCTATTTCATTTTTCTGGAGACTTCTCTGTCGTCTTCATCAGTGCAAATTGAAGAGTCTTCATGAACTTCACGGTCTTCATCGGTGCATGTTAAAATCTTGTTGATGATCAACATATTTGACAATAGATTTGACGGCTTAATTGATGATCCTTGATTCGACTTATTATTTGTAAACTGAAGTCGAGCCCGAGTCATGCACCTAGTCTTTGTATTCGTATTTTCATTGTTGCTTTATTTTTTACTTACGTAGGCACGTGTATCGCTGGTAGTTTTTACTTGAGCACTCACATAACCCATCGACACAGCTGGCCGCAGTGACATTGGACCAGGGGCAGGACCCGTGACATCTTGTCCTTTCTACGGTCGAAAAATGTCAACAAGAAATCAGTGAATTTGAAAATGGTTCTTTAATCTCGCTTTAGAAGAAGAAGACAAAGTAAGCTGGCGTCAGTGGTAAAAGTTCTGCTTGTTATCTGCAGGCCACAGGAATGTTTGTAGATTCTTATAACATATAATTCACCAGGTCGTATGATTTCAGCCAGTAGGTATCCATGTGAGTAATGAGGCTGTTGTAACGCACTCGAGGCACCTCCTCGAATACGGGACCCCCATTTTTCGTCTCTTCCGAAAGACGGTGAAGCTCCGACAAGGATACCCTTCCCGGGATTCGATCCGGGGTCTCCCGGATCCAACTAATTGGAAACAGGAGGCTCAACTGCGAAGCCGCTACCAATTGAGCTACAGGGACATCCCATCGTGTTATGAGGGAGGTAAGGTGTATATACGTAGAAACTGTGGGCAAGTTTCACCTCTGAGATTAAAGCCATTTGCTAAGATACAAGAAGCGATTTCTCACCATCATCCGAAAAACAGGACCGTCCATCCGACGCAAGGTTATACTCGTCCTGACATGCGCAGGTCCGTCCTCCGCCGGGGACGGGGAGACACAGCTGGACACAGTTCCCGTTAGACGCCGAGCAGGCTGTTCAGAAAAATCAAAGGAATTCTTAATGATCATTGTAATAAGTGCCTACAAATTACATTGGTAGCCTGTGTTTACGGAAGGTATCGCTGGCGGAGGGTGGTATCCGTCGGGCCGGCCGCTAGGAGCGCGATTTAGTCAAGCTATTAAAACACAATGGGAACACTTGTAAACACCTTCGCACATGCAGCTAGATACATAACTATTTGGAATTACGCAAAGACAACCTTTGATACAAACTATCGGGTTTCATCGTTACAAACATACTGTTCTAGATCATTAGCATGCATACTATTAGATAGATTATCTCTGCTGTTATTCATATATTAGATTAATTCTTTAAACATTGTTAGGTATTATAAATAGTTCAATTGTCATGTATCTGAAAGTTGCCATACATTGTACCTGTTGCAATTGTCACGCAATAAAGTTCTTTATGTGGAATCTTAAACAGTACTGACCATTCGGTTGACTTGGAGTGTTTGAGGTTGTCATGACGCGGATACCATTCAGCTTTTGAAATTGTGGGCGGCTGATTTTGAAGTATCCTTGCAGTGATTTGCTGATCCTGGACCGGCAAAAAAACGTCTGAATTGTTATTTTAATTAGTCCCATTCAAACAAGGTTGTTTGGATCGGACCGGTGCTTTTTGAACAGGAGTACAATGATCTCACGCTTACGTAAGAAGATTCTCCAATATTTGTCTTCTTCTTTCAAGAGAGGTAGCCACCTTGCTATCTATGCTGATAGATCTACTGCAGGTCGAGTATGAACGGAACGGAGTGTTGTAATGGAGGGGGTCTGAGGGGGGGGGGGTAGACTATATTTGTAGCTTGAAGCTGTCCAGGGTGGAACAAAGGGCAACCTTTGGCGACAAGTTGTTCCACTCCTTGCTTGTATTCGGGAAGACGGGCCGTTGTCTATAGAGTACGGCATGTGGTGATGTGGGTACCTGATAAGCCGCGGGGTGTGTCCTTCTTCTTTAAATTCAAGTTCATTGATTATGCAAATAGTGACATTGCATGTGTTCGTCGATCACTACGATGTCTAGCTTGTCTGACAAACAACTAGTTCTACCACCTCTGAACTTCCAGTCATTCCCAAAAGTCTGACCTTTGCGGTAATTGTGACACCATCTTTCCACTCGCTTCCTGCCACTGAACTGGCAGTGTATCCAAACTACGGACGGACAAGGACACAAACCTTCAGACATACCGAAGACAAACCATGGACACACTGTGTACCTGTGAATGCCTGGTCCATTCCACGCTGTCCAGTAAAGATAGGTCTCATCCACAGCAATCCCGAACAGGTGCGCATTAGTGTGTGTGTACACCCTGGTGGGACTGGGGTTGCTGCCAGTCACTCCAGATGTCCAGATCTCGCCAGTAGCACCATGACACCAGTAGATTCTGTTTGCTGCGGTACACAATCACATAGATGATTTTGAATATATTCAGAAAAAACACGCCTTAAAGATTTTCAGTCCATACAATTGCAGGCAATGAAATTTTTTTTTAAAAATGAGGAGAAATTACGACTTTCGTTTTCATGTTAATGATTCGTGTATTAACATGCCTTTGGGCGTGAACTTGCAATCAATTTATCATTGACTCACTGGCATGGGATTCGGACAGCTTCGTTCAAAAGGAATAAGTTAACCATGGGCTATAAATCACAATTCTATTAACGCTAACACTGTTGAAAATGCCACACACTGACCTGCTGCGTCTAAGGCAAGTCCGTTTGGCCCACGGCCCTCTCCGATGTAGACAATGACAGATCTCTGAGTACCGTCCATTCGTGCACGCTCAATCTTAGATTGGTTTCCCCAGTCGGTCCAGTACATCCAACTACACGGGGAGAGGGTTTCGCCAATTAGAGAGTGTACCACTTCAACGGGGAATTGACTGGTGTGTTATACCTTTCTGGCAACGATGATAACTTGCAGAATCTAGTGTTCATCAAACTATCGATGGATATCAAAGATCTCAATGCTTTTATACCATGTTAGACACCATCTGGTTCTGTAAGATTATTTCGAAAGATCGAACATGGCACTGCACGAAGTGTTAGTGTCAGAGTATATCCATTGCCATTAATCAGAACCAGCTATGGCCGGTACAACACACGCCCATCAGAGGTACTTACCCGGAGTTGGGATCCACTACGATCGCCCGGGGCTCGTCCAGCCCCTGTGTGATGAGAGACTTCCTGAAGCTGCCGTCCAAGCGGGAGACGGTGATCCGGTCTATACCGGTGTCTGTCCAGTACAAGTTCCTGGAAATGACGTCCACTGCAATGCCGTCAGGGACTGGAATACGTAACAATGACAATGGGGAATGGAATCGAATGGCAATATCATTATTAGATTCCTGATGCATATGACAGATCCAACCTGTATGGCCCAAGTTTGGTCACAAACCAAGTTCCCGTGCGCGCAATGTACCCCGTGTGGTACCAGCAACATTTGTAAACAACAAACGACTCGTAATAATGTATTTGTCCATTTGAGATGATAACTCATTCGTACATTTTCCGCATCACGTAGAGATCAGATTTGTACACAACTTACAATCGCAACAAGGATACAAAGAGTTCTATAAATACCTGATGCCTGCTGTCCATCAAGTCTCACTACTGTGCCGCTCTCGTAGGGAAAACGAGCCACCAGACTGTTTGCTCCGTTAGAACTGGTCCAATAGATCAAATCCTCCTGTGTGAAATGGATAGAAATAGCATTGACAGATATTGTAGATCTTCTCGAATGGCAGAATTCAAAGACAACTGACTAGAATTAGAACATGAAAATACATAGAGCTGTTCTAGGAAAAAGACCACAAGGAAAATATTGGTGAGAGCAGTTAGCTAAGGGACCTCATTCCATTTAAACATCCACAAATCTTATGTGCATACAATATATGTGCGAGGATGTTCATGATAAAAGTGCCGTTATGCCCCATATTCTTTGCATCGTTCAGCCAGCATTCCAATACAACAAATTCAATAGAGTGTAGTTTAATTCTGAAAATCGATTATCAATATCATACCGTTGGGTCATAATCAACAGCTATTGGTCTATGGGCACCGTTGCTAATGGTGTAACGAGCAGACTGATAGTCGATATCATCGTCCGTTGTTAGCCGAGTGATGGTCCTGTCCGTAGAATCCGCCACCAGGATCAGTTTGTGCCCCGCCGGTGCAGCTTTATTTCCTGTGGAGATAAACACACGTCTTCAATCTTAAATTTTACTGAGATTATATCATGTATATCATATGATGTATATCTTTATGATATATCATACATAATATCGTCCAACGTACAAAAAGCACATATCTCTTAATGGTGTCCTCCAACCATGTCTTTTTCTTAACCCACCCTAATGGGTCTTTGTATATAATCACGATGATTCTGTACTGTTTGCTTTTCAAAGGCACTTTAGAATCTTACCAGTCTTCGAAGCACCACCGTCCACAGGTTTGCCGAGTTGTAAAGAACCTACGTCGCCCTTCTCCAAGGCTGCAGGTTTGGTTCCCTCGGCAGTGCCGACTGTGATGTCCGGAACCGCTCCATCGGATGCTCCGCCAGAACTGGCCGCAGCTGCTTCATCTGGTGAGTTCGTGTTGGAATCTTCGCTCTCCTGCGCGGCTCCCTGCTGGCCTGTGCATGTGGTACGTGTGATAAATGAGTAAAAATCATCGCTGGCAAATATCGCCCGGTTGAAAGCAGACGGTAAAACTCCAGTGATATCGTTAATATACTGGTAATTCAACGCTAAATGCTTTGTCAACATTTAACGTTAGAAAAATACATATTTTTCATTAGTGGTTCGCCAGTCTACATCAGGGAACGAAAGGTTCTTCTGACAATCCAAAAGTGAATCTTGGGCGTATCTTGCAATTCATTGCAAACAACCTTTAAAATATAGAATTGATAATGTACATTCCTCCATATCATGTTACGTTGAGGCGACACAGCCTTCAAACATCTTAAGACGTACCTTTAACATTGTATGATGTTTCTATTAGTATTCAGTCAAGTATCTACCTCCTTGAAAACAATTATAAATCAAAGATTGAATAGAGAGAAACCTACAGATCATTTGGATAGCCAACAATCCCCAGAGCAGCAGGACGATTCCTCGGTAGGTCTGCATCATGACCTGCAACTTGGAGAAGAATGTGGAAAAAAGAAGTCAACTTCAAGAACAAATTAAAGGCAAAGGAAAAATGGCAGACGTATAGAAGAAATATTACACCTTCCATAGAATATATTGTGGTCTATGTATGATTACCTTCGATGTGCTGTGCTTTTGGTGCCGTTTGTGCGTGTGTTTGCTTGAAATTGTGGACAACTCAAGAAGCTGTGAATGGAACTTAATGTTTTTGGTAGGTACGTGTCGGTTAAACGAAGGTCAAGTTCGATAATGGGCCAGACACTAATATTGGGGTACTACTGTAAAATACGTGTGCTGCCTGGGTGCAATTTAATGCCATGTTACATGCCTTTTTTGTATCGCACATAATTGTTACACTTATGTCTGATAATATTCGCACTTGCCTTACGTACATGTTTGTTTGTTTACATGTGACACTAGTATGAATATCCCATCATTCACCATTAAGATATCATAGAGTTTTCTCGTTGATTATAGAAATTAGGTCATGTTGTGCATTATCTATATCCATTATGCTTTATGAATATCAAAACCGGAGGTTCTGCTGCAGTACCTAAAAAAGCTGACAGGAAGGCCAAAATCTAATAATTTCTTCAATAAGACAAGACCTAACCACATACCAAATTCTATGACAATCCATCCATAGCTTCTTGAGTTGTGCTGTTCATCCACATACATGCAGACAGACATACAAACGTTGCCAAAAGCATAACATTCTTGGCGGAAGTGCTAACACATAAACAACACGGCATTTCAGATTAAGGGCACCGCCACTTACACAAATACAGGGAAAGTCATCTATCTCTATACACCGTGAAGCGTCAGCACGAGTGCCATAATGGACTTTTCTTTCATATGCAAGGTTATTGTGTGACCATAGTATTTCCTTAGCATTAAAAGGCTTATCATAAGCACACCTTCCCTTGCTGTCGAGAGTGCTTGATGCCCTTTCCGGAATGTTGTCGGCCAACTTGATGCGTACTATAGTAGACTCGTCGCTCCTGTGTGACTGTGTGTGTGGACTTCCTGTGTACTTGGTGATACAAAGTTGACCGTCGCTTTGCGAATGTTCTTCTTACAAGCTTACGGTGACAGAACGTCACGACGTACAGCTATTTTTGTCTGAATAGATGAGATCATGAGGTGATCTGAATCATGGTCTAAATATGGCTCTAGGTGCCCTACCCTTCTTGCCACTCCCGATCAACGACCCCTACGGTAGTTACATATGCAAATTCACAGCCACACAGTTAAACGCTGTGATATGTTTCATCAGTGGTGACTTTTAGGATAAGGATCAGGATAAGTTCTGTTGCATTTCCACCTGTACCGGTTAACATCACTACAGAAGGGCCATTTGACCATTCTGACAACTTAATAATGGTCACTTTGATTATTTTTCCTAATGATCCTAGATCTAGAATGAAGAACCCTGCCACCTGTCGCCTGTGATCATTTTTCTTTAAGTCCCTTTAGTGTTCACTATGGGCAGGTTTTAATGTATTCTACCAGAAATATAGAGATAGAGGAACTAGTATAATTAATTCATTAATATATACTCGATTCAGGTTGTTCAAGGTGCGATTCATGATTCCAGAAAGCGCCATGCCAGTGACAATGTTGATGGATTCTAACATAATAATGGTACTAAAAAAGAAGGAAATCTGTTGTAGATATGCTGTCAGTTTAGTTAAACTGATTGAAAGTACATATTTGTGTTAACATGTGTTGTCCGTAACAGAGCTAAACAGATTTTCGACTGGTAGGTCAATATTACACACTTCATTAGATCCATTCAACACAGACAGACACGGAGTTTTCCACACCATTGTTTGGAGCTAAGTGGCTCTGTGCGTCAGCAAATAATTACACAGTTCACTGAAACAATGAACTCCACTAACCCGGAGTCTATCCGGTTTGTTCACTTATGGTGAGGTAATATTGAACTATGAACTTCCACCTCTGACACAGGAAGGCACATTTGAGCCCAATAAACATCACAGCTTTCTTTTGAATGAAGGCGGCGGTGTCATTAAGTCCTTGATGGTGAAAAAATGTTCCAGAGACCTATGCTATCAGATACGTTGAAGTTCGTCCAAGTACGACGTATTTGAATGAAGTGCTGTCTCGGTGTACACTGTGAAAACGCTCCCAATGACAACATGGCAACGTTAACCTGGCGAATGCTCTTTTAAGCACTGTTTAAACAGAAGACACAAAAATTGTTCCGCTGCACTACGAACGGCAGCCACTAGAAGGTCCGAAGAAATACCCACTGACCAAATATCATAACAATCCATACGCGGCTTCCAGGATTATGCTGATCGACTTGTGCACAAACACACACACACACACACACACACACAAACACACACACACACACACACACACACACACACACACACACACACACACACACACACACACACACGCTTCGTGGTATATCACGTTTGGGTATCCACCCAATAATTATCGGTCAGCCCAGGTGACGAGCGGAAAGTTGTCTGCGTGACATGAGCACCCTGAGGCCATATGTTAGCGCCCACGTGCTGAATGACCTCAGCACTCTTGGTTGGGACCATATATTAGCATCCACAGCCGTCTTTTTAATGTTACTGACGTATTGGTGATTACGCAACTTTTTTCATTGATTCATAAATGCAAGAAAAAAGCTTTCACGATCAGTAATAATTAACGATGAGGAGTTCGAATCGGTGATATCGTAACGACGCTATGGGCTGATGTGGAGATTATCCCATCAGCCTCTAAAGTCTGACGTCATCGAGTAAAGTGTGTCACTGACAGTTGCAGCCGGACACGCCACCTAAGCGGGACGAACGTTCGCTAGCTCCTTCAAGATCAGCAAAAATGAGGTACGTACAGATGATCCACAAGTATTACGGAGTTCTAATACAGCGTGAAGGGAATTTGTTTTCAGATATGAATTAGTTTAGCAAAATTATGCAGGAAGTCTACCGGAATCCTGTGACAAAGGTGGCTTTTCAAATTAGACGGTGCCTCTTACTAATGCGAGCAACAACAAACAGAAGTAGTTCGCCCCCAGCGACATACTGATACGAACGACAACATTGAATAGTAGTTCGCCCCTTATCCCGACAGTTTTTCCACTGCAACACCAACAAAGACTGTGTTTTTCAAATCAGATCGAGCGTATTGCACGTCAATAACTTCCGGTGGTGACAGATTATTTTCAGACCAAGAATTCAAGCACAGTAAATTGTCTGTCGGAAACCTGTGAACTTTTGGTGCTATAGCGGAGATTTCAGTCCGTTTTCTTCCATGTGCCTCACTTAGAAACCTATCAGAAATGCTTAGTCATTCGTCTTAGATAGTGCTAGTGTCTCACATACACCAGCAGAGTGGCCAAATTACCCACGATGTTGCTACATTTTGAGGACCCCAGGCGCCGTTTGCAAGTGAAGCATTAAAACTTCCACTGACCCACATTAATTGATGACGACCTTTATTGTACATTCGTGCCCCGAGGGGCTAGAAACAGGTCGTTTAACATAAACCTAACTAACATGTAAGTGACATAAACAGTGAGATATAAACAGTACATGGTTTAAACATACATGGTAGACGAAAGTGATAAGCTAAGCTAATCCAGTAGAGTCAACTTCTTCTCGCTTCTTTGTACATGTGTAGATGTATGAACAGATCATGTTTCTGATACAAGGATCTCACTGAACACGCGGCTACGTGCATCGTGGCACGGTGCTGAGATGTTCTCAATACTGGTTGGGAGTTGGGCAACAGCGTTTGGTACGAATTTGGTCAATGTGTTACCAGAGGCCTGGTTACATGATGATAATAACCTTTATTGTACATTCATGCCCTACAGGACTAAGCATAGGCATACATATTAGTGCGTATAATGGCACTGACAGGACTTCAAATACTGATTTAAAACATTGGTTCTAAAACTACTCTATTACGTAGGTTCGACTGATTCTCGTCTCTCTGTGATTATGTTAAAGAAATATAGGCAGAGATGGGTTTGTTTAACATAGTATAGTCAAAACGCATATTAAGACAAATGAATTTAAAAAACTGTTTAGGGTACTTTAGAGATAATTTTCGCGTCTCGTAGTCGAGTATACAATTCTTGTGTCGAATGGTAGTCTTGTCGAAACCTCGCATCCTGTGTTGCGAACACCTCGACACGATGTTCGGTATACGCATTCCACTGTTGACACACACTGGCGGTATTTTGTACGTGGTTGAACTCAAGGAGTGTAAAGCACTTACGTACGCAGGAGCGGATGGCGTGAGACGTTTTTGATGTCATGACTCTCGGTCAGTTACTCATTCCACTACATTACAGTCAAAAGATCTCCAAACCACGCCTTGTAGTTAGGTATCTCACGCAATATTTGTGATTTAGTTCAAGACTATGCTTCACGTTTGCCCCTCTATGTTCTGTACTTGACATGTGTTACACTTCCATGCTTACCTCTCTGCGCAGTTTCTATAATTGCAAGTTTTGCGTAGCCAAAAAGAATATTTTACCCTTCGATCAACAGGTGCCGCCATGTTGATTTGTGACGTCATAGGTCGGCCATCAGGGAACCATCAACGGGCCCATGTCGTTTAACTCACTTTATCACCTTTGAAACCAGGCCTCCTTAATGACGGAAAATTGCTACTGACTCATAGCATGACTTGATATTTTGCCCAGTAATGATTGTTTTTGATGATCCGCCAGCCTTTGCTAGTTTTATCTACAATTATTTGGGGCATTTGTGCCATTATACTGAAGTAGTGTAAAAACCCAAAGGGGCGAGTACGCCGCTCCCGGGATTCGAACACACGCCAGTCCCAATCCACACGGCTTGGGAAATCAACGCGCTAACCACTAGGCTAAAAGGGCCGGACCAGTTAAACTGGTCAGTTAGTTGAGGTTGATCCTCACTGTTACACTACTCCCCCTTTTCTTTCTAGACTCGTCCTGAGTCTCCAAGTACGACATTCCCTGTGTGATCTGATCGTTACTCACAGGGCCGGTGTGGGAACCACTGTAAAAACCCAAAGGGGCGAGTACGCCGCTCCCGGGATTTGAACTCACGCCGATCCCGATCCGCACGGCTTGGGAATTCAACACGCTAACCACTAGGCTAAAAGGTCCGGACCAGTTAGACTGGTCAGTTAGTGGAGGTTGATCCCCACTGTTACAGTATGAAGTCTGATCAAGCTAGAAATTAGTAGACGATTGACCCCCTGTGGTGAGTTTTGTACACAATTGCATCCAGCAAAAGGGTGAAAAGGGGCTCTGTTTCTTCCAAAAGTGAACTCCTTTGCATGATGTTAAAAGCAGTTAACCGCGCACAAAAATCACACGAAACTTCGTAAGGTCAGTGCTGCAACTTTTAATTGAACTAGAGAATGCCAAAATAAGCGTTTTGGCGGTTCCATGATATGTATGGATACGGGCCTAAACAAGTTTAAACTGGAGAAAGGGTATAAGACAAATTCTATATTGTGTCAATAAACTGTTCATTTAAAGTGAAATGACTTTTCTATTGACAGGGTCATCATCGGCCTACTCGTTTCTGTCGTCCTGATGTTTCATCTGAGCCCCGTCTACGGGAACGGTACGTTGTGCAACTTTTATCGATTTTAAAAACTTGAGGTACCTCTACCACCAACTTAAGCCCCTATCTCACACGTTGGTGACCTCGCTGAAACCCAGCGATTTGACAGCGCGCTAAACGAATTTCATCCATACGCTCTGTGTGGTGTTTTGTTGTCTTTTTAGTCATACTTGTACTTATTGCGTTATACTCAATTATAAAGGCAAGGGTAAGACCAATCCACGCAGTCTAGGACGCAGCAACGCCGCCAACGGGCCCCGGGTCCAGTGAGATAGGAGCTTTGCTTGATACATCCGTAGCTTATTCTGTAGGCTTAACACTCCATTCTTGAGCCCTTTTGTATTTTTCCAAAGGTTGAGTTGCCTTTTCTAATTCTTCACATGATTTCATTATGGCTGTGTCGATTTGAAGAGTGGTGGGTAATGAGGAGTAATGATGGGTAAAGTTGCAAGAAAGAAGCCTTCGGGCGCGCTTTTCCCACGGTGCTAACGATGACATTACACCCGACCGATAACCACCGAGTGAACGAAGTGTAACACCATAATGATTATCAAAGAGCCAATTCAAGCTTACACAATGAATTGAGACAGGTTAGGCCATGTTGATTTGATTAAATGGATGACATCCTCTGGGGACCCGAAAACTGATGCGAGCGTGCGAATGAAAATATTCTCATTTTGCTGCTGCCTTTTACGATAAACAGTATGACCAAAAACGTTTTTTTTAACGGACGAAAAGTGATGCGCGCGCGGATGTCATCCATATGATCAAATAAACATGGCCTTGTGTCTTTACATATAGTGTAGGTTGTGCGGTCTTTTCGTAAATGTTTTCTTTGGACTATACACAAGTCACAACCTGCATTAGAATGAAATAGAAACCCACATTATGTTATCAATCGAATGAAATCTAATCCGTGAACGAATATTATACAATATTTACATTTTATCACATTTTTGTTCAAAGTCGCAGTTGGTAATGCACAAATTGGTAGACCGTGACAGCTCTGGTATCTGATGACCCTCCAAATCCAGGTCAAAGGGTAAAGGTCACACAACTATCATGTTGCCAAACCTGCTTTTATTCATCCCCTGAAGGCTTTCGAATCATTCACATAGAAAAAACATACCGGGCCTCCCATGAATTAGTAAAATCCAGGTAAATGGGCCCTAATTTTAAATACAGAAAAATATATTTTAAAAATTCTATACAGCGTGCCTTGTAGGCATATTACACAGACCAAACAATGTTTCGATTACATATCCATGACCCACAGAAAGTGTTTTGGTAACTATACTATTGGCGATGGCGAGTTCAAATCAGAAGAGGTCTACGTCCAGTCAAGGTCGTATCCCGATGAGGACATTTGTATATTTAGTGTACGTATATGAAGACTCGGGGTATACAGGACTTCTCACGTCTTCCCCACTTACTCTAACATGCCCAATTTCCTGTTTATGCTCTTTTCCCCTGTATGATAAGTGGTATCATATGGTGATTTCAGCACAAGATAAGCCAAACCGTGTTTTGACCATATCAGAAATGCCTGCATTCTTGTATCATGTTTCCCCGTCACATAATGAAGTAATTGTTGTTGAAGTATGCTATTGACATAACTGAGGGCCTTCCTTCTGGCTAAGGAAAACATCGAAGAATGTCTTCAGTTACTCATGATTTATCTCTGTCAACGGTAAACTTTAAGGTTTTACTAAATCATTTGTGGTTCTCTAGACCTCTTGTACCACAACAGCTAGTGCTAGTAGTACCACTTATAGTAGTACTGGCTGCTGTAGTACAATTCAAATCTGTGTGCGTCAAATCTAGATACATTTACGCGAGAATGTGCATTACGCGACTGGAGTCGAGTGTGAACAAAATATCAAATAGTGTTGTGCTGATATCAAACTGCTCTTATCCAAATCTATGTCAGAGGTTAAAGTTCACACAACTAACTAGTTGCCAAACCTGCTCTTATACATCCCCTGAAGGCTTTGGAATCATCCAAGCGAACACTGGGCCCCTCCTGGGTGTTAACGAAAGAATCAGTAGAATTAGCATAAACATTTCTATACAGAAAATAAAATTGTAGTGCGACGTGAGTTGTAGTATGTGACATAGACCAATATTTCGATAACACACCCATGTCCCACAAAAAGAATCCGCCATTATTACCTTCGTCAAGAAGGTTATTTTGTATGCTTGTCTTTGTGTCTGTTAGTGAACACGATAAGTCGAGAACGCCTGTATGGTTTGTTGTCGTATTTGGTGTGTCAGTGTGTATGTGGAAAATCTCAAGATGATTAGATTTTGGGCGAAGTACTTTGCATAATTAACGAGAAAAGTGCAGAAATGTGTTATATTGTATGCTCAGTATGTGTTCTGGCTGGGATGTGTTGGCGGTGTTGTTTCGAGGGATCATGGATAAGTGGTAGGGGTGGGTAGTTGTCATGTGGGAGGCAGGAAACGTAGTTGCTGGGATAAATTGGCTTGTCAGTCAGCTGTAGGCATTGGTATGAGAAAGGTATAAGCAGCAGAAAGTGTTTTTGAATGTGGTGGAGGGAGACAAAAGTTGTATATACACGGCCTTATATGAGGAAGAACAGTAATTAGTCCAGTGTCACAGCATGGGGACATGGGGGATAGGACGGTGTTCGAGGTAGGTGAGTTGAGTTAACCATGTTGTATCTGAGAAGGAAGAGTATTCGTTATACTGTATGGTGTACATGGAGGTTGTGTGGAAGTGTGCACTAAGAGTATAGATATGTATTGCTGAAGAAGTATTTGATGAAGGGTGGGTGTAATATGGATTAATACAGGATGTAGTCTGATAGTTATTACCTTAGCCGAGAAGGTTATATTTTACAGAACGTGTCTGTGTGTCTGTGTATAGTGAACACGATAAGTCGAGAATTCTTGGATAGATTGTCTTGGTATTTGGTATGTTGGTAGGTCTTGATGAAACCTGAAAATGATTAGATTTTGGGCCCCCTAGCGGCTTGTTACGGCACTGCAGCGGAACTTCCTGTTTTTGATATCTCGTGTTCTGGACATGCTATGGAACTGATTTTTGAGTGGTAGATAGCCCTTTGGACGGAGAGTAAGTTGTATAGGTTTCGCCCCCCTAGCAGCTTTTTTTTGCACTGCGGGAGCAGGTACCGGTTTTGCTTCAGACTTTGAAAGAGAATAACTCAAGATGGGCTTGATGGATGGTCATGATTTTTGGTAAGTAGATAGCTTGGGCGATGATGTACATGATTAGATACTTATTATGTAAATCAGTATCTAATTTGCATAATCAATGAGGAAAGTTTATACATCCGCCAAATTCCATGATAGGACTCTCAAACATGTGACATCTGTAACTGAGGAAGAGAGAAATATCAATTGATATCAACTATGCAAATCTATGCAAATGAAGACCGCATTTGCATAATTAATGAGAAAATACTATAACTCAAGATGGGCTTCATGGATGGTCATGATTTTTGGTAACTAGATAGCTTGAGTGATGATGTACATGATTAGATACTTATTATGTAAATCAGTATCTAATTTGCATAATCAATGAGGCAATTTTAAAAACCCGCTGTGTTCCATGATATGACTATTCAAATATGTGACATTTGTAACTGAGGAATAGAGGAATGTTGATAGATAGAAAATATGCAGGAGGCCTAATTTGCATTATTCATGAGAAACTACTATAATTGCGTACTAGTAAATGACGGCAATTTCATTTGTGGCATTTAGAAGTTGTGTGAATGTGAACACCATCGAATCAAATTATGCTAATAAGGACCTCATTTGCATAATTGATGATAAATGTTGGCATAAGCTTCTTTGTTAACCTTATACTTTTGACAACTTACGTTATTTGAGTGAAGACGATTAACTGGTATGATTTATGATTGGTGATAAACACTCATAAAGGTTAAAATCATTTGGCGAAGGTATGAGGTCGTAGAAGTCTTGTTTTATCTACGTTTGCATCGGACTGAGTTAGAGAAGTGGCCCAGTCAAGGACATATTTCCTGATGATAACATTTCTACGTTCATCAAAAAGGTGTGGGTGGGCGTGTGGGCATCTCATCACAAACAAAACAAAACAAGACGTCAAAGAAGACAAACTTCCGTGAAGTAGCTAATTGAGTTTGAATTTAAAGTGTTGACGATCGAATGAGAATAGTTTCATCTGTACCTGATGTTCATGTGTACCTTAGTTGTGGTGATGATGTTTTAATCGATCTTTTGCTAAGCGGGGGCTTTTATTTTCCTTTCGATCAGCCAACGGGCATTAAACGCAATGTCTACGTAAAGGCTGTAAGAATGTTGCAAATGCCCCTTCTGTTACGAATGCTAATACCAAACGTGTCATCTATTGGTCATGACCAAAATTTCCTCGTACACAGTGTGTGGAATATCATCGCAAGCTTTAGCTACCTGAATGTTCCATTTCCCTTTATTACCTTCGTCGACGAATGGTTTCGTCGAGAAGGTTATTCGATGATGCTTGTCTGTGTGTCTGTTAGTGAACAGAATAAGTCGAGAACGCCTGGATGGTTTGTTGTCGTAGTTGGTGTGTCGGTGTGTATGTGGGAAATCTCAAGATGATTAGATTTTGGGCGAAGTGTTTTGCATAATTAACGAGAAAAGTGTAAAAATGTGTTAAATTGTATGCTGAAGTATGTGTACGTGTTGGCTGTGTTATTCCAAGGCGTCATGGATAGGGGTAAGGGTCCTGAGGGGTCATATTGGAGGCAGGAAACGTCAGTTACACAAATTGGCTGTCAGCCAGCTGTAGGCATTGGTAAGGTAGTCTCCAAGCAGACCTATGGGTTGGCTATAGCAGGGGCAGGTTTTGCTTCAGACTTTGAAAGGGAATTACTCAAGAAGGGCTTGGTGGATGGTCATAAATTTTTGTAAGTACATACCTTGAGTGCTGATGTACATGATTAGATACTTATTATGCAAATCAGTATCTAATTTGCATGATTAATGAGGAAAGTTTATACATCCATCAATTTCCATGATAGGACTCTCAAACATGTGACATATGTAACTGAGGAAGAGAGAAATATTAATAGATATCAGCTTTGCAAATAAGAACCTCATTGACATAATTAATGAGAAAAACTATAACTCGAGATGGTCGTGATGGATGTTCATGATTTTTGGTATGTAGATAGCTTACGTGATGCTTTGTATGATTGGATGATAATTATGCAAATCAAATTCTAACTCGCATGATTAATGAGGCAATTTTAAAAATCTGCTGTGTTCCATGATATGACTATTCAAATATGTGACATTTGTAAGTAAGGAAGAGAGGAATGTTGATAGATAGGAAATATGCAATTGTGGCCCTAATTAGCATAATTAATGAGAAACTACTATAATTCCATACTAGTAAATGACGGCAATTTCATACTTGTGGCATTAGGAAGTTGTGTGAATGTGAACACCATGGAATCAAATTATGCTAATAAGGAAGGAGCTTATTTGCATAATTGATGATAAATGTTAGCATAACCTTCTTTGTTAAGCTCATAGTCATAACAAGGAGGTTTGGACAACTTATGTTATTTGGGTGAAGAGGGTCAACTGGTATGATTGATGATTGATGAAAAACACTCCTAATACGTCAGTCATAAAGGTCAAAATCATTTGACGAAGGTATGAGGTCGTAGAACTCTTGTTCATTCTAGGATATGTGAACCCATCCGGTACAGTGGTTGCATGATATGCTTCTATTAATATGTTACTTCTTTTGCACAATTTGATTCACCCAATTCTAGTTAACTCCATATTTTGTCGATCTGTTGATCTCTTCTACCTGCAGATAGATCTTCCAGTTGAACATCATCATATATAATATTTGAAATTCACAAAAAAACATTCAGTTCAAACTCAAACTCGCGCATTATCGGCTACCTTTTATGTTCCTTTCCAGCGTTAACAACTGCAGGCACAACTCCAGGACCAACAACAACCACCGGTAAGATTAAAGCAGCTTGTTTTGAATGATCTGTTGATCACTTCTACTCGCAGATAGATTTTCCTTTATCATAATATTTGAAGCATAAACGAACACATCTATGTATTCTTACCAGAATTTGGGGCTATTGAATCTAAAGACTGTATTGCCCAAATGTTTCACTTGGTTAACGTCTTTCTGCTCCCCTTGAACAGAGCAATGTGCCGGATTCCGATGCTTTGTCAGCCGCGAGTGTTTATCATACGTCAAGTTTTGTAACGGAGTCCAGGACTGTGCTGATGGCACCGACGAGTACCCGGCAGTTTGTAGCAGTAATGAACCCCTCGGTAAGGTAGTGTTTTAGCAATCTCTGCTTATCTTCAGTCAGTTCAAATAATATGCTCTACATTATCCTATAGCCAATGGAATACAGCCATCTTTTGCCATCTCTTTTAACTGTAACTTTGTCGTTGAGGCACTTTTCTCCATTTAGTTAGTGTGCTTCGTGGATAATTGTGGAAAAGAAGTACTTAACATGTATTAGACATATTACGTGTATAAAAGGCTAAAACAATATTATGTCTGAAGTGTTGGTCTGATTTGTATTTTTGTTTTATTTGTGTAGGTGTATGTCAACCTATCACCCCTTCAGCAGAGTTCATTTGCACCCATCTCTTGCCGTATGAAAACACATCTTTGCCGAACTACTTAAACCAAACCACACAGACAGCGTCTTTACCAGCCGCGCTTGCCCTGAACCGAGCATCGGGATGTCATCCGTCATTTGAATTCCTCGTGTGCACGACGCTGTTTCCAAAGTGCGAGGATGACCAGCAAGTGAGTTATGGAACTTTCAATGTGTAAGACAGACCTAGCGTTCCCGTAAGATGCATTATGATCATGATTGCTCGTCTTATCCACATGACTTTGTCTTATAACATATCCACTACATCATCACACAAAGTTTATCTGCCTAAAGCTAATGGTAAATAAAGAGGGAATTCCTATTTAGCCTCCAAAATACTTGATAATGTTGTTTATTGCTCAGACCCCACCATGCCGAGAACTGTGTGATGAAGTTCGAGCCAGCTGTGAAGGTCCCCTGCAAGATATCGGTGAAGAATGGCCAAGAAGCTGTGAAGATCTGCCGAGCAGGGATGACGAGGAATGCCTTGAGCCAACATCCGGTAAACTTGAAAAGTTTGACATGTTGAAGAGAAGGATGCTTAATTAGATTGTAAGGTTAATCGAATGCATGATGATAGGTCATTCGTTGTTTTAACGCAATATCTTATATTTTTACAATTCTGAAGAATTTTCCCCCACGCTTAATTACACAAGTTTGTAAGTCATATATCATATACATTAGGTGATTCCAATAGTTACTAATAACATTGTAATTAGAAAAATTACTTGGCGAAGGTATGAGGTCGTGGAACTCTAGTTTTTAATCAGCACCTTGTTCTGTCTTGTGACACATTATCTGTTTGCAGAAAACAATATTAACTGGGCACCAGTTTTACACTTAGATCATTATTTGTGTAGTTATAGGAGGAATCAGATGGCGTTAGGTTGATCTTTATATCAATCTTTGTTATGTTCCTCTTCTACAGGTGCATGTGAACCCTTTCCAGAATCATTCCAAGGCGTATGTGAACCCCTCACCGGGTACAATACTGTGTCATTCCCGAACGCATTTGGCCATCTGTCGTTCCAGCAGATGATCACCTCGAGAGAGTACTCCCTTTTTGGATCAATCCTAGGCAACATTTCGGCAGTCTGCTACCCAAGCGCCTATACAGCCTTTTGTAGGATGTTTTTGCCTCAATGTGAGAATGGCATGCAGGTAAGAGAAACAGTTATTGCGAGTGAAAACAGTTATTGCGATTGAAAACTGTAACTAAGATATTTTGTGTAGTCCGTCCTGTTCTTGTATCTGTCCTGATGCATGATATGCATGTACGAATCCATGCATTAGATCAGTATTCACTCGAAATAGCAGGTAGTTGTGGTGCAGGTTGATTCATGCGGTGCGGTGTTTCTTCTTGAATGCAGATACAGCTTTGCAGGAGTGTCTGCGAGGAAATGGACGCAAGGTGCTCACCTGTCGGGCTGGGTTTACCTTTTTCATGTGACGTATTTCCCGACCGAGGCGACGATCCGACATGCTCTCTGGTCGAACAGCCAGCAGGTACGAAGAACCATGTCTTCTTAAAGGATCAAAGAATGCTGCAAATGTCTGTTACGTATGCAAAGATCAAATGTATCATCTTTATGTTGTCTATCTAGAAGTTTAAAGTTTAAACTATCTGAATTTCCTATTTTCCCTCTACTTTAGAGTGTGAACCCATCCGGTACAGCGGTTGCATGGGCCTGTCGTATTCCCAGACATCCTTCCCGAACCTCTTGCAGTGGCCGAGTCAAGACGTGGCTCTTGGGGCTGCCCCGTTTGTGTTCCCACAATTCGATCAAATCAGTGACTGTCATCCGGACTTGAATTTCTTTTTGTGCTCGGTTTTCTTTCCCCAGTGTACGTCTGAAGGACAAATGTGAGTATTTAGGGAAGTTGAGAATTATTATGAAAATAAAATTATTGGCTGCATGGCGGAGCGTGAATGATGTGACTGAGTCACTGATTATTTATAAGAACCTCGGTCTCAATCCAACCCATCCAATACATCGAAAAAGTTCTAACAAATATCACTTTGTCTTATGGAACTGTAGCAATCCGATTTTCACATGCTATTTTACAGCCCGCCATGCCGCTCCTTCTGTTATGAGATTAACGCTACATGTGGGGAACGAGCTCTGACCGTCGGTGCTCAATGGGATGCTTCTATTTGTCCACAACTCCCCGAGGACAACTGCTCTCTACCAAATGGTGGGTTGAACGTATGGCTATAGTATCTTATTGTTGGCATGATTTAGAAACCTCTTTGGTTTAATTGTTTCATAACTGTCGGTCAGGTTCTTCATTCGTGTATTTTATGTACAGATTTTTGTCCAGTTTTTTTTCCATGTTTTCCTGTTTATTTGAATTTCCATTATGCTAACAGTGTAAAATTTTATTTGCCCAATCCGTTGATCTCTTCTAGTTTCAGATATGATTTCCATTTGAATATCACCATATATAATATTTGATGTTTACCCAAAAACATTCAGTTCAAACTAAAGTTTGATATTCCCTGCTCGCGAATGACCGTTGTGTTCCTTTCCAGCGGACAGAGCTACAACTCCAGCGAGCACAACTCAAGGGCCAACAACAACCACCGGTAAGATTAAAGCAGTTTTGAATGATCTGTTGATCTCTTCTACTCGCAGATAGATTTTCCTTTTGAACGTTATCATGATATTTGAAGCATAAACGAACACATACAATTAAAACATAAGTATGGCATTCACTGCTCGCATGTGATCGACGATTTTTTATCCCTTTCCAGCGTCAAGAGCTACAGCATCTGCGAGCACAACTCAAGGGCAAAGGACGACCGCTGGTAAGATTAAAACAGCTAGTTGTGCGAAAATAACACATATCAGTCACAAAATGTTTTTTTCTATCGTTTGCCGTTTTCATACAAACTCATAGTCGAATTGATGCAAAATTTACACACTGTTGTCCATTTATCATCATCAACATCATCCACTGCTTTCTGCATCCGGATTCGGGGAAGCATCCTTCAGTTGCATTTTGTCTTTCTTCATGTTCTTCCACTACGTCTTGCATCTTGCAAGGTCCCTTAGCTCTTGCAGTTTTCTTTTTGTTTTGGGAGGGCCCCCCTCTCTGTGCTCCACGTTTGCCATTATATATTGTCTATTCATGCTTCATTACAATGATAGTAATGGTCAGCAATCGACAGGCATTTGCAGATCAATTGTATGCATAGAAAAAAAGGAACCTACACCGAAGGACTGCATAAAAGACTGCTAATTTGAATATCCGAGAGACAGTGAGATGATTGTGTTTTGCCCTGTCTATGAGCGTGCAGCATAACTTGTGACCAAAACACATCTATGTATTCTTACCAGAATTTCGGGCTATATAATCTAAAGACTGTATTGCCTTAATATTTTACTTGGTTAACGTCTTTTTGCTCCACTTGAACAGAGCAATGTACCAGATTCCGGTGCTTTGTCAGCCGCGAGTGTTTATCATACGTCAAGTTTTGTAACGGAGTTCAAGACTGTGCTGATGGCACCGACGAGTACCCGGCAGTTTGTAGCAGTAATGAACCCCTCGGTAAATTGTGTTTTAGCAATCTCTACTTATCTTCAGTCTTTCATAGCGATGAGAAGTCATCCTGCTGCATTCCGTTCAAATAATATGCTCTACATTATGCTATAGCCAAGGAATACAGCCATCTTTTGCCATCTCTTTTAACTGTAACTTTGTGGTTGAGGCACTTTTTTCCATTTAGTTAGTGTGCTTCGTGGATAATTAGAAAAGAAGTACTTAACATGTATAAGGTACATTACGTGTATAAAAGGCTAAAAGTGAAGTGTTGGTCTGACGATCATTTGTATTTTTGTTTTATTTGTGTAGGTGTATGCCAACCTATCACTCCTTCAGCAGAGTTCATTTGCACCCATCTCTTGCCGTATGAGAACACATCTCTACCGAACTACCTAAACCAAACCACACAAACAGCGTCTTTACCAGCCGCGCTTGCCCTGAACCGAGCATCGGGATGTCACCCGTCATTTACATTCCTCGTGTGCACGACGTTGTTTCCAAAGTGCGAGGATGACCAGCAAGTGAGTTATGGAACTTTCAACGAGTAAGACAGACCTACCGTTCCCGTAAGATGCATAATGATCCTGATTGCAAATCTTTTCCACATGACTTTGTTTTATCACACATCCACTACATCATCAAACAAAGTACATCTACCTAAAGCTAATGGTAAATAAAGAGGGAATTCCTGTTTAGCCTCCAAAATTCCTGATAATGTTGTTTATTCCTCAGACCCCACCATGCCGAGAACTGTGTGATGAAGTTCGAGCCAGTTGTGAAGGTCCCCTGCAAGCTATCGGTGAAGAATGGCCAAGAAGCTGTGAAGATCTGCCGAGCAGGGGTGACGCGGAATGTCTTGAGCCAACATCCGGTAAACTAAACAAAAAATGAAATGTTGAAGAGAAGGATGCTTAATTAGATTGTAATCCTGTAGCGCCTCACAGGTGCAGGTTGATCGAATACAAGGTGATAGGTCATTCGGTATTTTAACGCAATATCTTATGTCAGAGTATATTGATTATCCTCCTACGCCTGATTACAAAAGTTTGTAAGTGAGCACTGTAAGTCATATATCATATACATTAGGTGATTCCAATAGTTACTAATAACATTGAAATGAGTAAAATTACTTGGCGAAGGTATGAGGTCGTGGAACTCTAGTTTTTAATCAGCACGTTGTTATCTCCATGAAAAAAGGCTCATGGAGATACTGTTTTGCGTGCGTTTGGTGTTTGTGTGTATGTATGTGTCGCCGGATGCTTAAAGTCACCATAACTGTAGAACCTGTACATGGCTTGTAATGATTTTTGGTATGTGGGTGGGTGTTAAGAGGAGGAAGGTCAAGGTCGATTTTGGGCCCCCTGGCATGTGTGACTGGAACTGCAATGGCGTATTTGTAAAAATCTTCAATGTAGAAGAACTGAAGAGAGGATCGACAGATCGTCATTTTATTTGGTACACAGGTAGGTTAGACCAAGATGTACACACTTAAGTGCAAACTATGCAAATGAGACCGAATTTGCATAAGCAAGGAGGTAAATCGTTTGCAGGTGTGTCGCTGGATGCTTAAAGTCAGCATAACTGTAGAACGTGTAGATGGATTGTAATGATATTTGGTATGTGGGTATGCGCTGGGAGAAGAATGGTCAAGGTCGATTTTGGGCCCCCTGGTTTGTGTCCCTGGAACTACAATGGCCTATTTGTAAAAATGTTCTAAAGGGGTATAACTGAAGAAAGGAACAACAGATTTTCATGTTATTTGGTACGCAGGTAGGTTGGACAGAGATGTACACACTGAAGTGCAAATCATGCAAAGTTAGTGTGTTTGCGTGTGTGTGCGCGTGTGTGTATGTTTGTGACACCGTGTGTGTATGTATGTGTCACCGGATGCGTAAAATCAGCATAACTATAGAACGTGTTGATGAATTGTAATGATATTTGGTATGTGAGTAGGTGTCGGGAGGAGAAAGGTCAAGGTCGATTTTGGGCCCTCTGGTATGTGTCACTGGAACTGTAATGGCGTATTTGTCAAAATCTTCAAAGGAGAATAACTAAAGAAAGGAGCGACAGATTTTCATGTTATTTACTTGGCAGGTAGCTTAGAGAGGGTTGTATACAATGAAGTGCAAATTATGCAAATTGGACTTAATTTGCCTAAGTAATGGTAAAATCTATATTTGCAGTGTTGGCCATTGTATATTGTGGCACTACTAACAGCTGTTAGTCCCCGAAAGTGGGTCACTTCTCCTAAGCCCCCGACAGGTGGCCGGGGGTCATACCATTGAGCAATATAGAATGGGGGGAACTGGTTTAATAAAAAAAAGTTTCATGGAGATTTTGGGTCCTAAGACTCTTGTTCTGTCTTGTAACACATCATTTGTGTGCAAAAAAAAATATTAACTGGGCACCACTTTCACACTTAGATTATTATTTGTGTAGCTATAGGAGGAATCAGATGGCTTTAATTCGATCTTTATATCAATCTTTGCTATGTTCCTTTTCTACAGGTGCATGTGAACCCTTTCCACAAGCATTCCAAGACATATGTGAACCCCTCACCGGGTACAATACTGTGTCATTCCCGAACGCCTTTGGTCATCTGTCGTTCCAGCAGATGATCACCTCGAGAGAGTACTTATTTTTTGGATCGAACCTGGGCAACATTTCAACAAGCTGCTATCCAAGCGTCTATACGGCCTTTTGTAGGATGTTTTTGCCTCAATGTGACAATGGCACGCAGGTGAGAGAAACAATTACTGCGAGTGAAAACTGTAACTGAGAAGTTGATATAATTTGTGTGGTCCGCCCTGTCCTTGTATCTATCCATCTATCTATCTATCTATCTATCTTTCTATCTATCTATCTATCTATCTATCTATCTATCTATCTATCAATCTATCTATCTATCCAACAATCGATATATGCATATATATGTATATAAATATATATATATATATATATATATATATATATATATATATATATAGATGGATAGATAGATAGATAGATAGATAGATAGATAGATAGATAGATAGATAGATAGATAGATAGATAGATAGATTGATAGATAGATTGATAGATAGATGGAGGTTTATATTGATATATAGATATGTATACAGCCATTGCTACAATGTACTTGTGGTGCGACATTGCTAGCATGTACTCGTGCGTCAGGTTGATTCATACAGTGTTTCTTCTTAACTGCAGATACAGCTTTGCAGGAGTGTCTGCGAGGAAATAGACGCTAAGTGCTCACCTGTCGGGCTGGGTTTATCATTTTCATGTGACGCATTTCCTGACCAGGGCGACGATCCGACCTGCTCTCCGGTCGAACAGCCAGCAGGTACGCAGAACCATGTCTTCGTCAAGTGTTAAAGAATTATGCAAATGCTCCTTCTGTTACGTATGCTAATTATCAAACTCATCATTTACTGCCGTTACCAACATTTCCTGATGAGGTATATCTCCTCATCTATCGGTATTTTCCTTTCCCCCCTGTACTTTAGAATGCGAACCCATCCAGTACAGCGGTTGCATGGGCCTGTCGTACTCCCAAACATCCTTCCCGAACTTGTTCCTGTGGCCGAATCAAGCCTTCGCTCTTCAGCTTGCCCCGACACTGTTCCCAACATACGATCAAATCAGTGACTGTCATCCGGACTTGAATTTCTTCTTTTGTTCGATTTTATTTCCCCAGTGTACGTCTGAAGGACAAATGTGAGTATCTTGGGAAGTTGAGAATTGTTACAAAATAATTGGTTGTCTGGTGGAACAGGAATGATGTGACTGTGTCACTGATTATGCTTATTTTACAGAAATTCTTTTTAGGGGGGGGATACTTTTGTTGTTGTGTTATTTCTTTGTATTTTACTCATCTGTTCTAAACGTTAATGAGCCATGAAACCATCCATTTCAATAGAAAAGGAAACCATAATGCAAACAGAAAAAGTTGCAGAAAGGTTGTGATAGATACCATTTTATCTTACACAACAGTAGCAGTGCATTTTTAATGGATGTAACAAACATACTATCTTACAGACTTCCATGCCGCTCTTTTTGCCATGAGATCAACGCTACATGTGGGGAACGAGCTCTGGCCGCCGGTGTTCAGTGGGATGCTTCTATTTGTCCACGACTTTCCGAGGACAGCTGCTCTCTACCAAATGGTGGGTTGAACGTATGGCTATAGTATCTTATTGTTGGCATGATTTAGATACCGCTTTGGTTTAATAGTTTCATATATATAACTGCCGGTCAGGTTCTTCATTCGTTTATTTTATGTACAGATTTTTTGTCCAGTTATTTTCCATGTTTTCCTGTTTATTTGAATTTCCATCATGTTAACAATGTATAATTTTATTTGCCCAATCCGTTAATCTCTTCTAGTTGCAGATATATTTTCCATTTGAATATCACCATATATGATATTTGATGTTTACCCAGAAACATTCAGTTTAAATTAAAGTTTGATATTCCCTGCTCGCGCATGACCGTTGTGTTCCTTTCCAGCGGACAGAGCTACAACACCTGCGAACACAACTCAAGGGCCAACAACAACCACCGGTAAGATTAAAGCAGTTTTGAATGATCTGTTGATCTCTTCTACTCGCAGATAGATTTTCCTTTTGAACGTTATCATGATATTTGAAGCATAAACGAACACATACAATTAAAACATAAGTATGGCATTCACTGCTCGCGTGCCATCGACGATTTTTTATCCCTTCCCAGCGTCAAGAGCTACAGTATCTGCGAGCGCAACTGAAGGGCAAAGGACGACCGCTGGTAAGATTAAAACAGCTAGTTGTGCGAAAATAACACGCTCTTGCAGTTTTCTTTTTGTTTTGGGAGGGCCCCCCTCTCTGTGCTCCACGTTTGCCATTATATATTGTCTATTCATGCTTCATTACAATGATAGTCATGGTCAGCAATCGACAGGCGTTTTGTATGTATAAAAAAAGGAACCTACACCGAGGGACTGCATAAAAGACTGCTAATTTGAATATCCAAGAGACAATGAGATGATTGTCTTTTGCCCTGTCTATGAGCGTGCAGCATAACTTGTGACCAAGACACATCTATGTATTCTTAACAGAATTTGGGGCTATTGAATCTAAAGACTGTATTGCCCAAATGTTTCACTTGGTTAACGTCTTTCTGTTCCCCTTGAACAGAGCAATGTACCGGATTCCGATGCTTTGTCAGCCGCGAGTGTTTATCATACGTCAAGTTTTGTAACGGAGTTCAAGACTGTGCTGATGGCACCGACGAGTACCCGGCAGTTTGTAGCAGTAATGAACCCCTCGGTAAGGTAGTGTTTTAGCAATATCTGCTTATCTTCAATATTTCATACCGATGAGAAGTCATCCTGCTGCATTCAGTTCAAATGATGTGCTCTACATTATCCTATAGCCAATGGAATACAGCCATCTTTTTCCATCTCTTTTAACTGTAACTTTGTCGTTGAGGCACTTTTCTTCATTTAGTTATTCTAGAATCACAGTTCTAAGCCGCGGCCCGGCCGGGCAGCTTGTGGGAACGAAAACTAAGATATAAAAGACAACAAAATACACAAAACTTTTAAAAATTATTCCTTACCATACGTTATGTATATTCTTGATATGCATCTTTTATTCTTTGTTTCCTCAAACAGCCCGGTCGGGTCCCGGCTTGGAAATGTGACCCTAGCATTAGTGTGCTTCGTGGATAATTAGAAAAGAAGTACTTAACATGTACATGCATTAGACATATTACTTGTATGAAAGGCTAAAACAATATTATGTCTGAAGTGTTGGTCTGACGATCATTTGTATTTTTGTCTTATTTGTTTAGGTGTATGCCAACCTATCACTCCTTCAGCAGAGTTCATTTGCACCCATCTCTTGCCGTATGAGAACACATCTCTACCCAACTACTTAAACCAGACCTCACAGACAGCGTCTTTACCAGCCGCGCTTGCCCTGAACAGAGCATCGGAATGTCACCCGTCATTTGAATTCCTCGTGTGCACGACGCTGTTTCCTAAGTGCGAGGATGACCAGCAAGTGAGTTATGGAACTTTCAACGTGTAAGACAGACCTAGCGTTCCCGTAAGATGCATTATGATCATGATTTCTCGTCTTATCCACATGACATGTCTTATAACACATCCACTGCACCATCACACAAAGTTCATCTACCTAAAGCTAATGGTAAATAAAGAGGGAATTCATATTTAGCCTCCAAAATTATTGATAATGTTGTTTATTGCTCAGACCCCACCATGCCGAGAACTGTGTGATGAAGTTCGAGCCAGCTGTGAAGGTCCCCTGCAAGATATCGGTGAAGAATGGCCAAGAAGCTGTGAAGATCTGCCGAGCAGGGATGACGAGGAATGTCTTGAGCCAACATCCGGTAAACTAAAAAAAAATTGACATGTTGAAGAGAAGAAGGTTGATCGAATGCATGATGATAGGTCATTCGGTGTTTTAACGCAATATCTTATATTTTTTACAATTCTGAAGAAGTTTCTCCCTACGCTTAATTACAAAAGTTTGTGAGTGAGCACTGTAAGTCATATATCATATACATTAGGTGATTCCAATAGTTACTTATAACATTGTAGTGAGAAAAATTACTTGGCGAAGGTATGAGGTCGTGGAACAATATTAGCTGGACACCAGTTTCACACTTAGATCATTATTTGTGTAGCTATAGAAGGAATCAGCTGGGTTTAAGTCGATCTTTATATCAATCTTTGCTATGTTCTTTTTCTACAGGTGCATGTGAACCCTTTCCACAAGCATTCCAAGGCATATGTGAACCCCTCACGGGGTACAATACTGTGTCATTCCCGAACGCCTTTGGCCATCTGTCGTTCCAGCAGATGATCACCTCGAGAGAGTACTTATTTTTTGGATCGAACCTGGGCAACATTTCAACCAGCTGCTATCCAAGCGTCTATACAGCATTTTGTAGGATGTTTTTGCCTCAATGTGACAATGGCACGCAGGTAAGAGAAACAATTACTGCGAATGAAAACTGTAACTGAGAAGTTGATATAATTTGTGTGGTCCGCCCAGTCCTTGTATCCATTCTTTCTATCTATCTATCTATCTATCTATCTATCTATCTATCTATCTATCTATCTATCTATCTATCTATCTATCTATCATTCTCTCTCTATCTATCATTCTCTCTCTATCTATCTATCTATCTATCTATCTATCCATCTATTTATCTTTCTATTTATATGTCTATCTATAACAATCGATATATGTAGATAGATAGATGTATAGATAGATAGATAGATTGATTCATTGATTGATTGATTGATTGATAGATAGATAGATAGATAGATAGATAGATAGATACATAGATAGATAGATACATAGATAGATAGATACATAGATAGATAGATACATAGATAGATAGAGGTTTATATAGATACATGAATATGTATACAGCCATTGCTACAATGTACTTGTGGGGCAGGTTGATTCATGCAGTGTTTCTTCTTAACTGCAGATACAGATGTGTAGGAGTGTCTGCGAGGAAATAGACGCTAAGTGCTCACCTGTCGGGCTGGGTTTATCATTTTCATGTGACGTATTTCCTGACCAGGGCAACGATCCGACCTGCTCTCTGGTTGAACAGGCAGCAGGTACTTAAAAACCATGTCTTCGTCAAGGATTAAAGACTTATGCAAATGCTCCTTCTGCATGTTACGTATGCTAATATCAAACGCATCATTTACTGCCGTTACCAACATTTCCTGATGTGGTATATCTCCTCATCTGTCGGTATTTTCCTTTTCCCAAATCTACTTTAGAATGCGAACCCATCCAGTACAGCGGTTGCATGGGCCTGTCGTACTCCCAAACATCCTTCCCGAACATCTTTCTGTGGCCGAATCAAGACTTCGCTCTTCAGCTTGCCCCGACACTGTTCCCAACATACGATTCTATCAGTGACTGTCATCCAGACTTGAATTTCTTCTTGTGCTCGATTTTATTTCCCCAGTGTACGTCTGAAGGACAAATGTGAGTATTTTGGGAAGTTGAGAATTATTATAAGATAAGTGGTTGTATGGCGGAACGGGAATGATGTGACTGTGTCACTGATTACGCTTATTTAATAGAAAAGGTTTTTCAGGTGGGTAATACTTTTATTGTTGTGTTATTTCTTTGTATTTCATTCATTTGTTCTAAACGTTACAGAGCCATGGAACCATCCATTTCAACAGAAAAGGAAACCATAATGCAAACAGAAAAAGTTGCAGAAAAATGCATTTACAGTTTATCGAAAAGTTGTGATAGATACCATTTTATCTTACACAACAGTAGCAGTGCATTTTTAATGGATGTAACAAACACACTATCTTACAGACTTCCATGCCGCTCTTTTTGCCATGAGATCAACGCTACATGTGGGGAACGAGCTCTGGCCGCCGGTGTTGAGTGGGACGCTTCTATTTGTCCACGACTCTCCGAGGACAGCTGCTCTCTACCAAATGGTGGGTTGAACGTATGACTGCAGTATCTAATTGTTGGCATGATTTAGATACCGCTTTGGTTTAATTGTTTCATGACTGTCGGTCAGGTTCTTCATTTGTGTATTTTATGTACAGATTTTTGTGCAGTTTTTTTCCATGTTTTCCTGTTTATTTGAATTTCCATTATGTTAACAATGTAGAATTTCATTTGCCCAATCTGTTGATCTCTTCTACTTGCAGATATAATTTCCATTTGAATATCACAATTTATAAAATTTTATGTTTACCCAAAAACATTCAGTTCAAATTAGAGTTTGATATTCCCTGCTCGCGCATGACCGTTGTGTTCCTTTTCAGCGTCGAGAGCTACAACACCTGCGATCACAACTCAAGGGCCAACAACGACCACCGGTAAGATTGAATCAGCTTGTTTTGAATGATCTGTTGATCTCATCTACTCTCAGATAGATGTTCCTTTTGAATGTTATCATAATATTTGAAGCACAAACGAACACATTCAGCTAAAACATAAGTATGATATTCACTGCTCGCGTGTGATCGACCATTTTTTTAAAATCCCTTTCCAGCCTTAAGAGCTACAACACCTGCAGGCATAACTGAAGGGCCGAGGATGACCCCCGGTAAGATTTAAACAGCTGGTTGTGCTGCTAAAATATCACACGCAGCATATCAGTCACATAAGGTGACTGCAGCTTTCTGCAGCTGCATTCTGTCTTTCTTCATCTTCTCCACTGCATTTTGCAAGCTCCTTTAGCTCTTGGAGTTTTCTTTCTCTTGCGGGAGGGCCTCGTTCTCTGTGCTCTAGGTTTGTCATTATATACTGTCCATTTATTTATTTATTGTCCATTTATAATTCATTACAATGATAATCATGGTCAACGATCAACAGGTATTTGCAGATCAATTGTATGTAAAAGCACCCTACACGGAGAGGACTGCATAGAAACCGCTATTATGAACATCCATGATACAATGGGATGATTGTCTTTTGCTCTGTCTATGAGCGTGCAGAATGAATTGTGACCATGACACATTTATGTTTTCTTATCAGAATTTGGGGACGGATTCTCAATTTTCAAAACTATCAGATTTAGGTTTAAAGACTTTGTATTGCCTAAATGTTTCCTTTCGATGACGTCATTTTTTCCCCTTGAACAGAGCAATGTACCGGGTTCCGATGCGCTGTTAGTGGCAAGTGTTTATCCTACGTCAAGTATTGTAACGGAGTTCCAGACTGCGCTGATCGCACTGACGAGACATTCTGTTCAAATAATGATCCCCACGGTAAGCTAGTGTTAATTGTTTATTGTTCATCTGCCCACAAAAAACGGTACATTTTTGCTGCAAACATTAAAGAAAAACATGGAGGAAAGGTTTTTCGAGGGTTTCTCCTTAACTGCGATTGATTACCTCCTGTAATAATAATTGCTGATCATTTTATAATGTATACATATGTAAATAAGATTTAACCAATCCCTGCTTATCCTTAGTTTTTCATGCAGATTAGATGTCATTGTGCTGCATTCAATAAATACATCAAATATGCTCTACATTATCTTACAGCAAATAGAATACAGCCGTCTTTTGTCATATCTTTTCGCTGTAACTTTATCGTTGACACACCTTTCTCCATTAAGTCAGAGTGCTCGTTTGGATGCTTCGATAACAGAAATACTTTTAAAAAATGTTAGACATATTACGTGTATGGCTATAAAACAAAAGTTTGTCTGAAGTGTTGGTCAGACGATCATTTGTATTTTTGTTTTATTTGTGTAGGTGTATGTCAACCTATCACTCCTTCAGCAGAGTTCATTTGCACCCATCTCTTGCCGTATGAGAACACTTCTTTGCCGAACTTCTTAAACCAAACCACACAGACAGCGTCTTTACCAGCCGCACTTGCCCTGAACCGAGCATCGGGATGTCACCCGTCATTTGGATTCCTCGTGTGCACGACGCTATTTCCAAAGTGCGAGGATGACCAGCAAGTGAGTTATGGAACTTTCAACGTGTAAGACAGACCTAGCGTTCCCGTAAGATGCATTATGATCTTGATTGCTCGTCTTATCCACATAACTTTGTCTTATAACACATCCACTGCATCATCACACAAAGTTTATCTACCTAAAGCTAATGGTAAATAAAGAGGGCATTCCTAATTAGCCTCCAAAATTCTTGATAATGTTGTTTATTGCTCAGACCCCACCATGCCGAGAGCTGTGTGATGAAGTTCGAGCCAGCTGTGAAGGTCCCCTGCAAGATATCGGTGAAGAATGGCCAAGAAGCTGTGAAGATCTGCCGAGCAGGGATGACGCGGAATGTCTTGAGCCAACACCCGGTAAGTTTAAACAGTTTTACATGTTGAAGAGAAGTATGCTTAATTAGATTGTAATCCTGTAGAACCTCACAACTGCAGGTTGATCGAATACATGGTGATAGGTCATTCGGTATTTTAACGCAATATCTTATGTCAGAGTATATTGATTCTTTTTTTACAATTCTGAAGAAGTTTCCTCCTATGCCTGATGACAAAAGTTTGTAAGTGAGCATTGTAAGTCATATGTTATGCAAATTAGATGAGTTCAATAGTTAATAATAACATCGTAATGAGAAAAATTACTTAGCGAATTACGAAGGTATCAGGTCGTGGAAGTCAGTTTTTAATCAGCACGTTGTTCTGGTCTTCCAACACATTATTTGCGCCCAGAAAACAATATTAACTGGGCACCAGTTTCACACTTGTTTTTGTAGCTATAGAAGGAATCAGCTGGCTTTAAGTTGATCTCTTTATCAATCTTTGTTATGTTCCATTTCTACAGGTGCATGTGAACCCTTTCCACAAGCATTCCAAGGCGTATGTGAACCCCTCACCGGGTACAATACTGTGTCATTCCCGAACGCCTTTGGACATCTGTCGTTCCAGCAGCTGGCAACCTCGAGAGAGTACTCCCTTTTTGGATCGAACCTGGGCAACATTTCAACAAGCTGCTACCCAAGCGTCTATACAGCCTTTTGTAGGATGTTTTTTCCTCAATGTGAGAATGGCACGCAGGTAAGAGAAACAATTGTTGCGAGTGAAAACTGTAACTGAGAAGATATAATTTGTGTGGTCCGCCCTGTCCTTGTATCTGTCTATCTATCTATGTATAACAATCGATATATGTATATAAAGATAGATAGATAGAGGTTGATTCATGCAGTTTTTCTTCTTAACTGCAGATACAGCTATGTAAGGGTGTCTGCGAGGAAATGGACGCAAGGTGCTCACCTGTCGGGCTGGGTTTACCATTTTCATGTGACGTATTTCCTGACCAGGGCAACGACCTGACCTGCTCTCTGGTCGAACAGCCAGCAGGTACTTAAAACCATGTCTTCGCAAAGGCTAAAACAATGCTGCAAATTAATGCTCCTCCTGATACGTATGCTGATATCAAACTCATCATTTACTGCCGTTGCCAACATTTCCTGATGTACAGTATGTGGTATATCTCCTCATCTATCGGTATTTCCTTTTCCCAAATCTACTTTAGAATGCGAACCCATCCAGTACAGCGGTTGCATGGGCCTGTCGTACTCCAAAACATCCTTCCCGAACATCTTCCAGTGGCCAACTCAAGACATAGCTCTTCAGGTTGCCCCGACAGTGTTCCCAACATACGATCAAATCAGTGACTGTCATCCGGACTTGAATTTCTTCTTGTGCTCGATTTTCTTTCCCCAGTGCACGTCTGAAGGACAAATGTGAGTATTTTGTGAAGTTGAGAATTATTATAAGTCGTTGTATGGCGGAACGGGAATGATGTGACTGTGTCACTGATTATGCTAATTTAACAGAAAAAGTTGAGATAAGAACCTCGGTCTCAATCCAACCGATCCAATCTATCGAAAAGTATTGATAAATACCATTCTATCTTACACAACAGTAGCAGTGCACTTTTAATGGATGTAAGAATCATACTATCTTACAGACTTCCATGCCGCTCCTTTTGCTATGAGATCAACGCTACATGTGGGGAACGAGCTCTGGCCGCCGGTGTTGAGTGGGATGCTTCTATTTGTCCACAACTCCCCGAGGACAACTGCTCTCTACCAAATGGTGGGTTGAACGTATAGCTGCAGTATCTAATTGTTGGCATGATTTAGATACCGCTTTGGTTTAATTGTTTCATAACTGCCGGTCAGGTTCTTCATTCGTGTATTTTATGTACAAATTTTTTGTCCAGTTTTTTTCCATGTTTTCCTGTTTATTTGATTTTCCATTATGTTAACAGTGTTTAATTGTATTTGCCCAATCCGTTGATCTCTTCTAGTTGCAGATATATTTTCCATTTGAATATCACCATATATATAATATTTGATGTTTACCCAAAAACATTCAGTTTAAATTAAAGTTTGATATTCCCTGCTCGCGCATGACCGTTGTGTTCCTTTCCAGCGGACAGAGCTACAACACCTTCGAACACAACTCCAGGGCCAACAACAACCACCGGTAAGATTAAAGCAGTTTTGAATGATCTATTGATCGCTCCTACTCGCAGATAGATGTTCCTTTTGAACGTTATAATAATATTTGAAGCATAAACGAACACATACAATTAAAACATAAGTATGGCATTCACTACTCGCGTGCGATCGACGATTTTTTATCCCTTTCCAGCGTCAAGAGCTACAGCATCTGCGAGCATAACTGAAGGGCAAAGGACGACCGCTGGTAAGATTAAAACAGCTAGTTGTGCGAAAATAACACACGTACATATCAGTCACAAAATGTTTTTTTTCTATCGTTTGCCGTTTTCATACAAAGTAAACTCATAGTCGAATTGATGCAAAATTTACACACTGTTGTTCATTTATCATCATCAACATCATCCACTGCTTTCTGCATCCGGATTTGGGGAAGCATCCTTCAGTTGCATTTTGTCTTTCTTCAGGTTCTTCCACTACGTCTTGCATCTTGCAAGGTCCCTTAGCTCTTGCAGTTTTCTTTTTGTTTTGGGAGGGCCCCCCTCTCTGTGCTCCACGTTTGCCATTATATATTGTCTATTCATGCTTCATTACAATGATAGTAATGGTCAGCAATCGACAGGCGTTTTGCAGATCAATTGTATGCATAGAAAAAAAGGAACCTACACCGAGGGACTGCATAAAAGACTGCTAATTTGAATATCCGAGAGACAGTGAGATGATTGTCTTTTGCCCTGTCTATGAGCGTGCAGCATAAATTGTGACCAGGACACATCTATGTATTCTTACCAGAATTTGGGGCTATTGAATCTAAAGACTGTATTGCCCAAATGTTTGACTTGGTTAACGTCTTTCTGCTCCCCTTGAACAGAGCAATGTACCGGATTCCGATGCTTTGTCAGCCGCGAGTGTTTATCATACGTCAAGTTTTGTAACGGAGTTCAAGACTGTGCTGATGGCACCGACGAGTACCCGGCAGTTTGTAGCAGTGATGAACCCCTCGGTAAGGTAGTATTTTAGCAATCTCTGCTTATCTTCAGTGTTTCATACCGATGAGAAGTCATCCTGCTGCATTCAGTTCAAATAATATGCTCTACATTATCCTATAGCCGATGGAATACAGCCATCTTTTGTCATCTCTTTTAACTGTAACTTTGTCGTTGAGGCACTTTTCTCCTTTTAGTTAGTGTGCTTCGTGGATAATTAGAAAAGAAGTACTTAACATGTATTAGACATATTACGTGTATAAAAGGCTAAAACAATATTATGTCTGAAGTGTTGGTCTGACGATCATTTGTATTTTTGTCTTATTTGTGTAGGTGTATGTCAACCTATCACTCCTTCAGCAGAGTTCATTTGCACCCATCTCTTGCCGTATGAGAACACATCTCTACCCAACTACTTAAACCAGACCTCACAGACAGCGTCTTTACCAGCCGCACTTGCCCTGAACCGAGCATCGGGATGTCACCCGTCATTTGAATTCCTCGTGTGCACGACGTTGTTTCCTAAGTGCGAGGATGACCAGCAAGTGAGTTATGGAACTTTCAACGTGTAAGACAGACCTAGCGTTCCCGTAAGATGCATTATGATCCTGATTGCTCGTCTTCTCCACATGACTTTGTCTTATAACACACAGTTTATCTACCTAAAGCTAATGGTAAATAAAGAGGGCATTCCTATTTAGCCTCCAAAATTCTTGATAATGTTGTTTATCCCTCAGACCCCACCATGCCGAGAACTGTGTGATGAAGTTCGAGCCAGTTGTGAAGGTCCCCTGCAAGATATCGGTGAAGAATGGCCAAGAAGCTGTGAAGATTTGCCGAGCAGGGATGACGAGGAATGTCTTGAGCCAACATCCGGTAAACTTGAAAAGTTTGACATGATGAAGAGAAGGATGCTTAATTAGATTGTAAGGTTGATCGAATGCATGATGATAGGTCATTTGGTGTTTTAACGCAATATCTTATATTTTTTACAATTCTGAAGAAGTTTCCCCCTACGCTTAATTACACAAGTTTGTAAGTCATATATCATATACATTAGGTGATTCCAATAGTTACTAATAACATTGTAATGAGAAAAACTACTTGGCGAAGGTATGAGGTCGTGGAACTCTAGTTTTTAATCAGCACGTTGTTCTGTCTTGCGACACATTATTTGTGTGCAGAAAACAATATCAACTGGGCACCAGTTTCACACTTAGATCATTATTTGTGTAGCTATAGAAGGAATCAGCTGGCTTTAAGTCGATCTTTATATCAATATTTGTTATGTTCCTCTTCTACAGGTGCATGTGAACCCTTTCCACAGGCATTCCAAGGCATATGTGAACCCCTCACCGGGTACAATACTGTGTCATTCCCGAACGCCTTTGGACATCTGTCGTTCCAGCAGATGATCACCTCGAGAGAGTACATGTTTTTTGGATCGAACCTGGGCAACATTTCAACCAGCTGCTATCCAAGCGTCTATACGGCCTTTTGTAGGATGTTTTTGCCTCAATGTGACAATGGCACGCAGGTGAGAGAAACAATTACTGCGAGTGAAAACTGTAACTAATTTGTGTAGTCCGCCCTGTCCTTGTATCTATCCATCCATCTATCTATCTATCTATCTATCTATTCATCTATCTATCTATCTATCTATATATCTATATATATATATATGTATATATATATATGTATATATATATATATAGATAGATAGATAGATAGATAGATAGATAGATAGATAGATAGATAGATAGATAGATAGATAGATAGATAGATAGATAGATAGATAGATAGATTGATAGATAGATAGATAGAGGTTTATATTGATATATAGATATGTATACAGCCATTGCTACAATGTACTTGTGGTGCGACATTGCTAGCATGTACTTGTGGGACAGGTTGATTCATTCAGTGTTTCTTCTTGACTGCAGGTACAGCTTTGCAGGAGTGTCTGCGAGGAAATAGACGCTAAGTGCTCACCTATCGGGCTGGGTTTATCATTTTCATGTGACGTATTTCCCGACCAGGGCGACGATCCGACCTGCTCTCTGGTCGAACAGGCAGCAGGTACTTAAAACCATGTCTTCGTCAAGTGTTAAAGAATTATGCAAATGCTCCTTCTGTTACGTATGCTAATATCAAACGCATCATTAACTGACGTTGCCAACATTTCCTGATGTGGTATATCTCCTCATCTATCGGTATTTTCCTTTTCCCAAATCTACTTTAGAATGCGAACCCATCCAGTACAGCGGTTGCATGGGCCTGTCGTACTCCCAAACATCCTTCCCGAACATCTTTCTGTGGCCGAATCAAGACTTCGCTCTTCAGTTAGCCCCGACACTGTTCCCAACATACGATTCAATCAGTGACTGTCATCCGGACTTGAATTTCTTCTTGTGCTCGATTTTATTTCCCCAGTGTACGTCTGAAGGACAAATGTGAGTATTTGGGGAAGTTGAGAATTATTATAATTGGTTGTATGGCGGAACGGGAATGATGTGACTGTGTCACTGATTATGCTTATTTTATAGAAAAGGTTTTTTAGGGGGTAATACTTTTATTGTTGTGTTATTTCTTTGTATTTTATTCATTTGTTCTAAACGTTACAGAGTCATGGAACCATCCAATTCAACAGAAAAAAAGAAACCATAATGCAAACAGAAAAAGTTGCAGAAAAATGCATTTACAGGATATCGAAAAGTTCTGATAGATACCATTTTATCACAACAGTAGCAGTAAACTTTTAATGGATTTAAGAATCATACTATCTTACAGCCTTCCATGCCGCTCTTTTTGCCATGAGATCAACGCTACATGTGGGGAACGAGCCCTGGCCGCCGGTGTTGAGTGGGATGCTTCTATTTGTCAACGACTCTCCGAGGACAGCTGCTCTCTACCAAATGGTGGGTTGAATGCATGGCTTGAGTGCCTTACTGTGGGCACGATTATGGTATTTTCTTTTGATTTTTTCATACCTTTCAGTCAGGCATGTCACTTATCTGTTATGTACATATCTCATGTTCATGTTATCCTGTTTACCTAAAACTTTGGTGTTATTTTGTGTAAGTCTTGTTAGTTTTTTTTCTTAACCCCACCTTACACATACTGCTTCGCAGCTCTTCCAGAAAAAAACAGCAACGATGCATTGTCCCTTGATACGCATGAAACTATGGTGTTCATTAATACATCGGATTTGGCCACTAATCAAAAAGTGTTGTCGTTAGACTATGCCACACTACTTTCAAGAAGTAGGTGTCGACCTGTAAAGCTGCAATACCTGAAAATACTGCTCGCTGTCCCAGAATCGACATGTTTCTTTGGGATCTGAATAACGTGCCACGTACCAAAATCCACACAACTCCATCAAAATGATCTTTTTAGTTCTACGTGCGAACACACATACCCAGCCAAAAAAAACAGTGCCCCCGTCGTCGGAGAACCTCCTTCCCTTCCCTTCCCTTCCCGGAGGTAACAGTTCGTGCAAGCATTGTCGCATCATTGTACCAGTCTTCTCTTATCAGAGAATTAATGAGATAGCACTGCTTTATCTTTTTTTTCTACGCTTTAATTAGATCTCAATCTTGTCACATTAGCGAATACTGAATCCACAACCCGACCAACGACAACCCAGCCATTGACACCCCCCACTCCACTACCGACCGAGCCATCAACAACCACCACACAGCTGTCAACAACCCAGTCTTCCGGCTGTGAGTACGGTGGCCAAATGTATCCTCCAGGAACGACAATATACGAGACGCCAGGCTGTGATGGAGGCGGTGCTGCGTGTAATGAAAACGGCGAAATCCTTAACTGGGATAACTTTGGAGTCGGATGTAAGTTTGTTATTACCGTTGATAAAAGAAGCCCATGGCCACTGTTTACATTGAATGAACTTTTAAATTATTACTCGATAACCGTATATGGTACAATGTATCGCAACAACTATAACAATACTACAAGCTAAAGGCTACGAGTTGTCATGATTTGGTCTCGCTTTTTGAATGAAGTACAATGATTGGCCACTGAAGGCGGATATAAAGGAGTTGGACAAGATAACAATACATGTACCTGAAATTCATCCCTCCTCCAAACCATCAACATGTATCCTTTAATATGTAAACAAAACAAATGGCCCAAGTTGATGTTATTAGTATGCAACAGTGTACATGTATATACGTTTAAAATGCAAACTTGTTGGCAGCATAGGCCGGTCAAGAAGGTCGGCAAAATGAAGGGCGTGTTCTCAATACAAAAGTTACTCAAGCAACTGGATAAGTTTTGTAAACGGCCGGACGTAACAGACAGCATCCGCTAGATCTTTTTTCAGTTGCTTGAGTAACTTTTGTATTGCGTGTCTCTTTACCTGGACTTTAATCGAGGCATAATCGAAGTTTGATTATGGACCGACTAGCGTCTTTCTGTGGTACTGCAGTAGACCTTTCGGCTGTGAAATCTCGTTCTCCATGTTGTAGGTTGCGAGCATAACGGAGAATACTACGAAGACGGAACTGTCCTCACAGTAGATGGAACAACCTGCATCTGCCACGGGAGAGACGGCGAACCACCTGTCCCTATGGTCTGCGGAGGTAAAAAGCATGTTTATCACCTGCACCAAGAAGTTGATAATGTTTTTGGTGCCTCTCTCTCTCTCTCTCTCTCTCTCTCTCTCTCTCTCTCTCTCTCTCTCTCTCTCTCTCTCTCTCTCTCTCTCTCTCTCTCTCTCTCTCTCTCTCTCTCTCTCTCTCTCTCTCTCTCTCTCTCTCTCTCTCTCACTCTACGTAGGTAGGGGTCGGATATACAAAGGTCAACGTCGATAATGGGCCATCTAGCGGATTTCTAAGGTGATACAGCGGAAGGTCCAGTTTTAATATCTCGTGCTGTGGACATGCTATGGTTGTGATTTTGAGTGGTAGATAGCTCTTACGGCAAAGATTAAGTGGTGTAGGTTTGGGCCCACTGGCGGATGGGGCCAATTTGGAAACCAATGGCCAATTTTCTTCCAGACGTTGTGCTTCTGTCTCTCTGGCGACCTTATTTGCGACATTTAGATGTATCAATGTTCTTCTCTATATCACATGTATCTATCGCAAGTCTGATATTCGTTTCACATAACTAAATTAGAGGCAAACGAATAAGGGCTTTCTAAAATTAATCAATACCTTATTTCATGTATTTTTTTTCAGAGACAACTACCCCGCCCTTGACAACAGGTAAGTGACGCTATATTCTGGCGAGGTTAAGTACTTCCACCCAAACCGTAATAGATAATGGGTAAACAGTTTTGTGAATGGCAGTTGTCACCTTGCAAGACATCTTTAGGTGTCACGGGAAAAACATTGATACGTGTTTTCGTCAGTTTACACTTTTGTTTCGAAGATTTTTTTATGTGTTTTATGTCGGAGCTACTTAGTATTATTTTCGGTATTATTTTCGGTATCTGTGTTTGTTTGTCCTGTTGTGTCCCGCATAAATTAACAATATAAAATGTACAAAACAAGAAATTGACGGAAAGACTATTCGTGTTATGCTCTTAACAAAGTGGTTTCAACGTTGCTTTGTGAAAAAGTTGTGCAGATCAAATGCAAAATTTGTTGGGAACAGCCATTGATGAGCAGCCTTTCCGTAATTTATCGATATCTTTTTTTACCTATTTTCTAGAACAAGCAACAACACCCAGGACGATAGGTAAAGTGAAGCTACATTCTACTTTAAGATAGCAGATCAGCCAAGCTCATTTTTGTTGTCATACCGAATCATTTCTTTCAAGTATATCTATCAGTTCATTACAGTTTATAAGTCAGGGCATCGTGTTTGTTACAAGTTTGTATTCTTATCTTTTTACTTTTATTTCTATTGTATCTATGTTGGTGGCGCTAATATAGGTATGTCAATTTGAGTGCGTCACCACTACGTCTTTATTAAAGGTTCTCTCACTTGAACAAAGGGGGGGGGGGGCATTGTAGGATGGCCGTTGACACTGATGGCAAAAGATGTAAAATGGAAATGTCAATGGTTGCTGATTGTGCACATGCGGCTGGAACATGTAATCAACAAAGTGTAGACTACTATACTGTAGATTTAACAAAAAACACGCCATTGATGTAACATTGTGTGTGGCGTTCCGACCGTTGGTATAAATAGATTCCAATATTTATCGTTGTTCTAAAAGAGAAAAATACATTTGAAAGAAAATGGACCTCGAAGAGCCGTAAATACTAGTAACACCTTTAAATGATAAGCAACGGTATCATTTTCAATTATGTTAGTTTAGTGTAGCAAAGTATAGTCTAGTCTAGTCTAGTCTAGTCTAGTCTAGTCTAGTCTAGTCTAGTCTAGTCTAGTCTAGTCTAGTATAGTATAGTATTAGTACATCAGAGCTTCCTACTGGAGCTCTGCTTCTCGTCGCTGTATGTTGCCGATGTAGGTGGCGCTTTTGCGGCGAGAACACATATAGCGGCGAGAAGCAGCACTCCAGTCAGAAGCTCTGACGAAGATGTGTGATAGGCATCTAAACGTAAGCATGTGAGAGACATTCCTGGTTGTGAAGAAGAATATCCAATATCCCATTTTATGCCAACCTGATGAAATAATTTTCGGATGAAAGCATCATGTGTGTCTTTTTCAGTATGCCCAAGCATAACATCTCCAGACCTCGATACAGGTACGATGTCTTTGCAGTTGTTTTTTTGTTGACATTGACTGTCGGGGGACAAGAATATTTCGTTCTATACCATTAACCTCTCAACTAGAGAGTTAATCTCGGAAGATAAATGATGTAATTTAAAGTATATATTGATTAAAAACAACCGTGGTAGAATACTTCGTATTTACCACAAACAACACGTTATATCTACACGTTATATCTACTACACAGTGAACAGTTTATATCTGCTATAGATAGTGAATACCTTACATACACTAAACGCTGAACACTTCATACCTATCATAAACTCACATTCTCACTGTCCCCCATATTTAATCATAAACAGTTAACATTTTTTATCTTCTAATTAACAGTGAATATTTTACATCTACTAAACATTGAAGACTTTATATCTACTATAAAATTGAACACTTTATATCTACTACTATGAAAATTGGACACTTTATAGCTACTACAAACAGTGAACACTTTATAGCTGCTATAAACATATCAGCCATGTAGAGGACAAGCCCGATTGAATCTGCCCGGTTTCCCCTTTCAGTCTTCGACTATCGAAGGATGCGTGACTACATTTTGTCAACCGACCTGAGAAACTTGAGAAAGTACAACCTTAAATTGAAACAGTTTAGGAGAGCACTGATGGAGCTACGTGATCAGGATGGAGTCCGTGTTAGGGACTTGCAGGACACTGAAGACGTCGTCATCGCCCCGCCCCGCTGGGTGCTACAGTACAGGCAGGACTCCGAAGCCCCCAACACGGGCCTTCTCCTGCCGGAAATACGTCACTTCGATCCCTCGCGTGGTTTGCCCGGTATGTATAATTCCCATACATTTGGAAATGAGTTACGTCTTTGTTAGGCCGTGTTGATTTGATTATATGGATGACATTCGCGCGCGCATCAAGTTTCTTCAACTTACTTCAACTTAGTAAACCCCCAGATAACCCCGCGAGGGGCAAAGTAGGGGGGGGAGGAGGTCCCAGGCTAAGGCGGGCAGGCCTCCAGCCTGGCGCGGAAAGACTCAACGGTGGGAGCCGTAACAACCGCGCCAGGCAGGGCGTTCCACTCGGGTATGGTGCGAGGGAAAAAAGAATATTTAAATGAGTCTGTTCGGGCGTAAAGTGGTTGAAATTTGAGCGTGTGGCTTCCCCGGGTGCGCCCCTGAGCTGGTTTCAGTAGACTATCTGTATTAATATTGATGTGGTTATTAACTAGCTTATAGAAAAAGGTGAGACGGGCGTTCCTCCTCCTTTCAGAGAGAAGGGTCCACTGCAGGTCATTGAGCATTTGTGTCACGCTGCTAGTCTGCCGGTAGTCATTCAGAGTCACTCGGGCGGCCCTGCGCTGGACGGCCTCCACCGCCTGTATCCCTTTGGTGGTGTACGGGTCCCAGACGGTGGCACTATATTCCAAGTGGGGCCGCACCAGCGCTTTGTAACAAGTGGCCTTGACCCTAGATGGACAATGGGTCAAATTGCGCCGAATGACCCCTAGTACCCTGCCGGCTTTGCTAGTGGCGTAGTTGATATGGGTGTCCCACCGCAGATCGTCGGACAGTTGTACTCCAAGATAGGGGTGGGACTTGACACCGGTGAGGGCTTCTCCACTTAGGGAGTACTGAGTTAGGATGGGGTGCTTTTTACGGGTGATATGGAGGATGTGGCATTTAGAGGGATTGAACGACATAAGCCAACGATTTTGCCAATCTGTTAGTGCATCAAGATCAGACTGTAGACCTTGTGCGTCAGAAGGCGTGCTGATAGTTCGATAAATCAAGCAATCGTCAGCAAATAATCGAACGTGTGAATCTACGGAGCTGGGGAGGTCGTTAATGTACAGTAGAAAGAGCAAGGGGCCTAACACTGTACCCTGAGGGACTCCAGAGGTGACCCTGACAGCTTTAGATGTTCCGCCGTCAAAGACAACCCTCTGGGTTCTCTCTGTTAGGAAGGCCCTAAACCAAGACTGAAGAAGGTCAGAAATGCCGTAGTGCTCGAGCTTGCTTAGCAGCCGCTCGTGGGGCACGGTGTCGAATGCCTTGCTAAAGTCAAGCACCGCGACATCGACCTGTTTGTTATGGTCAAGATTGTTGGCCAAGTCTTGGAGGGTGAGTACCAGCTGGCTCTCACAGGACAGACCCTTCCTGAAACCGTGCTGCGCCGGGGACAGAACGCCATGAGTGTCAAGATGTTTCATCATGTGGCTGTGCACTATGTGTTCAAGCACTTTGCCACAGACCGATGTCAAAGACACCGGCCTATAGTTGGAAGGCATTGTTCTGTCACCCTTTTTGAAGATTGGAGCGATGTTAGCTGTTCTCCAATCCTCAGGTACGTCTCCCGTAGATATTGATTGGGAGAATATTGTCTGTAGTATTGGCGCAATTTGCTCGGCAACAGTTTTCAGGAGGCGAGGTGGTATTCCGTCTGGTCCTGTGGACTTGCTGGGATTAAGACTAGAGAGCTGTTTGGCTACCCCCTCCACTGAGATGTTAAGGGAGGGGATAGTTGGAACTACGGATTCGCCAAGGGTAGGAACGGTAGATTTATCCTCCCTGGTAAACACTGACTCAAACTGGGCTCCCAGTGCATCAGCCTTTTCCTGGGGGTCAGATGTTAGCACCCCCTGGTGTCTTATGGCCGATGCACCAGTAGAGTCCTGTCTGAGAGATTTGACATAGCTCCAAAAGGCCTTGGGATTATCCTCGATGTTTGTCTCAAGGTAGTTGGAAACATAATCCCTATGGGCCTTCCTAACTCTCTGCTTAACTCCCTTCCTACACCTCTTGAACTTTGCCCAGGCTTCATGGGAGTTGGATCTCCTAGCCTTGGAGAAGAGTTCAGACCGCTTACGAAATGCTTTGCGAATCTGGGGTGTTATCCAAGGTTTGCTAGATTGTGGCCTCACTCGTTTCCTGGGAACATGCTTATTGGCAGCACCACTAACGGTTTCGTCCGATCCAAAAATAGCAAAACGTTTTCCACCATATTGTAAATCATACAATGCAGCAGCAAAATGGTCAAATGTTTGCCGTAAGTTGCAAAAAAAGATATCGGAAAACGATACTAATTCAGTCATTTGTTCAACCTTCCTGACCATGCACGTAGATCTCATAATGAAGGCAACTTTTTTTGCTAAACTTTTTTTTATTCGCACGCTTGCATCAGTTTTGGGGTTCCGGGAGGATGTCACCCATATGATCAAATCAACATGGTTTTAGAAAAAATTATGCCACAGATCAAACCGTTAGAAAATCTCGTTCTGTCTTGTCAAAGCAAGACACTGTCATAATTGTTAGCTCCATCCGGTGTACGAAATAGCATTATTCGATTCTTTATTTACATATCAACATTGCAGACACCCCAAAATAATAGCCTGCATGGCGTTGATATCAAGAATCGTTAATGAGTAAAGTAATGACATGATAATTTTGTACTTAGGATTTGATTGTGCACAGTCAATATGTCGATTTATTCTGAGGAACAGAAAATAATATAATTTCGTGTTTTTCTCTTTCAGACCAGCTGCCCACGACTTTTATTGAAAAGAACCGGGAACGAGCGTACTTTGACACCTTTCTGCAGAATATTGACACGTATTACAGACAGATGGTCGAAAACCTTGACTTTAGCAACCTTATAGATCTGAACTGCCCCCCTCCCCAAAACATTGTTCTCGACTCTCGCTTTAGCTTGATCTACATGCCTACGACAATTTGCTTTTTGTCTAATGAAATGGGGGGAGAAAACAGACAAACCATCGACGTGTCAGTGTTCCGAGACGGATGGTGGGTGGATTTGATGATAAGTGGTGATTAGTACTTATAAGGAGGGTCATGGTTCTAAGTACGCATGCGTCGTGGGTTATATGTCAAAGGTGAAAGACTTGACTTGTAAACAGTTCTTGTCTGGATCATGCTTCACATATGTCCAGACGTGTTTTGTTTACGTCTCAGGGGCTTCCCTTTAACATATTGCCCACAATGCATTACGCTGCGCATGCGCAAGTAGAACCTTGAACGTCCTTATTACGAGTAACGCTTCCATGATGTGTTTTTTTTAACCCAACGGTCGGATCCAAGCCACAGACCCAGAAATTGCTATTGCCGCTTTCAAGCTTATGCAAAGGCATTTTATTTGCTATATATTGTATCAGTAACACCACTGAAATGGCTTTCTCTCTGAACGTTACCATTTGCCAAAAGTACCTGGTACGTCTGGAGCTGAAAATCCTTCTAGTTTCCTTAGCTATCCATGAAATATATCGAGCTAGATAATCATTATGTACGCTCTACAATGGAAGATAATGTTGACAGTTTTTAGTTATTTTTTAGCAGTTGCTATATCGCGGTGATCAAAAACTGCTAGCGTATATATTGATAGATATCCAAAAAGCCATCAGTTTATTCACCTATATAGCAATATCAAAGGGGATTAGAAATTGTACAAATATCAAGGATATAAAAACATAGACCACTAACTAAGAACGCCACTTAACGTAAGCTGTAATATGAGATCTTTACAATTTGTTAAAATATATTTACAAAGAAACATACATGCATTTACAAACATTCTAATAATACATTTATTACGTTATATTATACAATTCACAAAAGGTCTAACACCATGAGGAAAAGTTTGGTGACGATTAAACGTTGAAGAACACAGCACCACTGGACAATCGTCCTATGTAAAACGTACTTTCACATTGCATTTGATTTGGTGTCTATATTTTTGTAGATGGAGCTAACATGTAGGGCAACAATAGATCAACGATCAATAAATGAATTCTCATTTATGAATGGAAAAGATTATAGCTGAAAAGCACAACTCGAAATATATTGTAATAGACAAGTGTAGAATGTCGACTATTGGTGCTGGTTTATAATCATCAATATCTTACTTTTATATTTGCTTGTGTGCTGTGTCGCTTTTGGGGAACTTGCTTCTATCAATAAAAACATAAAAAGGAAATATCACTTGTCAGTTTCTTGTACTACATCTAACTTAGTGAATCTTTGAACTGTATCTTAGAACAACATCCATTCTTTACGGGATGGTTTTTACACGTGTATATCTCACGATTATATGGCGGTAATTTTATATAAGTTTATATTTGTATGGTAAATGACAGGTTTAAACGGCCATCTATTCCTGTTGGACAAATATACCCTGTACCATGTGCACTTGGCACGCCCCCCTCCCCCCCGTTCACTGCGTACTACTACTACTACTTCTTTTTCCTTGTTAGGGATAGTTCGGTTCAGTTGTATCTGTGGAGTGTGGATGAATTGTCCATGTATAAAATGCTGGCGAAAATATAACATCTGCAACGTGTTCGTTAAACATATACGTCTAGCCTTCTAGTTCTGTGTTTTTTTTTTTAAAGTACGCTCCCTCAGAAGGCTTATGTACCCAGCAAAATGCTGCTTCAATGAACTACGGGTTTCTCCACCTCCTCAAACAATGTGTGTGACAGGTCGTCGGGTCGTTAATGTAACATTTAGTTGCCGACATCGCTTGCCTGCAAGGCTGCTGTTCTGCGCAGAAGCACCGTGTTTAGACCCTTCAACCTGACGGCGATCGCTGAGCGATCATACAGCAACCATATTGGATTTGTGTGGCCCTTGATTTCATAATTAAAATATGAGGCAAAATGTAAAAGTATGATTTAAAAGACAACTAAACACACAGAACGTAAACAGATTCGTTCTTTATCTTTAAGTTCTACATAATTTATCTCCAACCCAACAGCCCCCAGTATAATGCTCTCCTGTATATCTAAACTGTGCATACCTGGGGGGAGGGGGGGGGGGGGCGAGTGCTGCACTAGAGATCTCTCAAAGTGGGCGGGCTGATGAAACCCGGCGGATAAATGGTAATGGATGTTACCTATCTGGTTTATAGACGTTACGTACAGCGCTCTGACTCATTTTAAAGTTACCACAGTGTTGTAATGTCTTAGATAAACATGTTTGACAGGCAGGTAAGATGCCTTCTGCGCAGTCTGGTGTCCCGGGTGAACTCAGGCAAATCCCGTCACTGTTTGTCTTTTTCATCAAGAAGGTCACACTGAAAGTCACACTGTAACGTATTCATTTCTTAACAGTGAAAAGTCCTTGATATCTTGATATTTTCTGAAGAAGCTATGATAATTTCATAGTTTTGCATCCCCTACAATCGCTACTGACCGGTCCCGAGATATGTGGAACAAAGGTTATGCTCACCTACCCTGGCATTAATGGGTAGAAAAGGATCTCAAAGGGTGTAATGATGATAATTTTGTGCAATAGAATACTTTGCCTGGTCTTTGCTCTAACATACTCTGGTCGAGAAATGATAGTTTGATTAAATATGACAGTCAAACAAGTTGGGAGGGTCTGACGGAGGAGTGATGTAAAGTATGTGTAATGGTATTCTGTAAAACCCCTCGGGACCCTCGCAGACTGTGGAAATTTCCATCACACTTTCCCCTTGCAGCCAAACATCTTCGGCCGACCTTCGATTCTGTGATATTATTGGTTTGGAATGAGATTTTTTGCGATAGCACGCAAAAACATGCCACTTTAACGGTATAGTGAGGTAATATTTGCTCGGCCTGGTGCATAACTAATTGACATACCGCTGAGACATCATAAAGATTGCGTTTGTTCAAGAATCGGAATAGTAACTATTATATCTTTCTTTCTTTTTTCTTCTATAAAACTGTTAAAGTAAAAATCTGTAACATTTCACTGCCGTTTAAAGAGCGAATCGTACCTTTGCAAAGTCAGTCTTCATAGGAAAATTACATGGTGGGATTTGTAATTAATCAACTATTCTACGATATTTCAGCAATGTTGCATGGGCCTTTTTAGATGACATGCTTACACAGACGTTTAGCGTTCTTGCTTTCGATATTGTGTCACAGGAGCTCAAATACGTTTTTTCAACGATCTAACACATAACGTTTCATACAAACAAAAGAGTTGGTGAAGCACTCAAGAACTTAAATAAGAGTCGTCACTTAACAGGAAAAACAGAAGTAACGTTACACCAGAAATGATCGATAGTTACTAAAAGAGAACGATGTGGATTTTAACAAATAACTACAACAATTTTTAAGAGCACAAGACCAAGGGAAATGATAACGTTGAGTGACAGTTCGTAGTTTCTCCGGGACGATGGGTGATATTTAACCTTCTCCGCGCTACCTAACCCTGTAGATAATAGAGAATTGGATGCCAAACGGCTACTTCAGTGTACTAAAGGTTAAAGTAATCTTTGCACCGAAGCTTCAGACAGCACGGGGATACACGTGTGCTAGCTGTTTGTTCAACTAGCGCACAAAATCCCATGCCAGCCTGCCAACGATGTGATTGCGACACTCTGCTTCTCAGCTGCTAACGACAAGGCCCTCCGCAGTGTACCTCCAGCACCTCTTACCTTCGGTGGCATAAGTGACAGTTGCGAGACGGGTAAGTAGCTTGCATCTATATGTGTGGTAGTGACTGAGTTATACTATATTATCCAGGCTTGATTCGTTTTAGTAATTACATGTATGCAGCTTTTTTACTGTCTGTAGAAAAAGAAATTAAAGCATTTTCTGTGCCCAAATTCTCGTGTTGGTTTGTTCGTATTTGGTAATTAAACCCAATTTCCAAAGGACGTAAAACCACTTGGCAACCGACGAGTGGTCAAAACTCATTTGTCGTTGAGATGATAGGAAGACCTTTGAGATCATTGAAAGATGATAAAATAATGATAATAAGTTTATTGCAAATTCGTGCCCGTGGGCTCATTTCAAGTAGCATGAAAATGACATAGAAATACTGTAGAAAATCTAAACATGTGTCTACTATACTGTAAAATGCTGACGCTACATTCTTACTTATCGGGTTTGGCCTCTTTTTCTGAGACAGTGGAGGGTGAAGGATCCCACGTTGTCTGTAGTGTTAAGAGGAGAGTAGTTTTCTTTTCAGGGGCCTCTTTTGAGAGGCATCAAGAGATTTTCTGTTTCTTTCGTGATCGTAGAAGGGACAGTTTGAAATAAAATCTGTTTCGTCTTCCACCGTGTTTGACGTGCAGTATCTAGAAAATAGAAAGGGCTTTGAAAGATTTGTCAAGATTTGTACGCTCAACATTCTCCCAACAGTCTTGCATCTTCACATTTATACTGTATTATAATTCAGTCGCGGTTTAGCAAAAGGTCGATCAAACTCATTACAGAATTCTACGCGAAGGTTAAGCGTGTATCACACTGGACTGCGACACATTGACGACCTCGCTGCGAACTACATTGGATTTGTGTTACCCTTGACTTCATAATGGGAATATCATGCAAAATGTACTACTATGACTAAAGACCACAAAACACACAAAGCGTTAAAATGTTCGTTTTTTTATGGATGAAATTCATTGAGCTCAATGTCAAATCGCTCGGTTGCAACGTGTTGATAATTGAGATAAGCGCTTAATGAACGATATTTGTGTCGAGTGAATATTCACAACCGACTGATTTACAAAGACGCGTCAACTTTTTCATTAATGTATGGGGCAATGGTACATAGAAATACTGTAGAACTGGAAATATTCGCGATTGTATTATATTCGCGGTTTTCACATTGGCCTCTTCACCGTAAACGTAAAACCACAACGAGAATTTTTGTTTTGTCTTCTGTTCGCCTACCCCCATGTTTTAATCGCGAATAAAAGAGTATAGGAGAACTATCACTTTTATCCCTACCGCGAAATCAGATCCTGGCAAACATTTCCCCTTTTACAGTAAGTTATGTCTTTGACAGAGAGATTGGAGGAATGCCAAAAATTCCAGAGCAAAGTTTTTGCAGACCCTCTAGTAAGCTGATCAGACGATTTATATTTCGGCCTCACGCCACATCTACGCACTATAACCTTTGACCACAAAGCCGTTCAATAGCTGTTGACTTAGCTTACACACAAACCCTCTTTTTAGCCTTGCGGTTACGTCACCTTGTTACATCATCACCTTTCACCACCGTGTGCTATATCTAAGGGGGTCTGCATACCTTTTTCCTTGAGGCGTAGCGAGCTATTTTATCAACGAAATTGTCGTATCGCATAGTCGAACGACAGATTGTTCAAAAGTCAAAGCGTTCGGTTATGTTGATGTTCACAGCTAGCTTGTTCTGTTGAATACTCATGTAATACAGTGCAACAATTCAATGAACTTGCTAGCAAAACCTTCAATAGTCAAGCGTTATCAAGGCCTCAGAGAATCGATTTAGAGTTAAGCGTTGTCGGGCCTCCTGAATTTACTGTTAAGTGTTGTCGGGACCCCCATGCAGACCATATCTATTCGTCGCCAGCGTTATCTGAATGAAATTTGGCAACTTGCGTGTTATTCCATGCCACATAGTATCACCTGAAATTACCCACTTGTAAAGACATGCGCAATGATGACACTTAACCCAGTGACCTGTACATGTGCACCTTTAAATCATTTATCCAGGGTCCATGTTTGAATGTACACAGGGCAATTAGACTGTACTAACACGTGTCACGGCCGCTTTGTCCTCGTGACATAGCACTCGTACTATTTTGATGTGATACACTTCTAAAATGCTGATCTTTTCATTTTGTATGACCATTGTGATTATTTGACAAATAGCAAAGGTCGTAAACGTTAAGATCCGTTTGTTTAATCTCTTATGTAACCGTGGACCATGGGGATCGAGCCTGTTCCAACAGAGCGCTGACAGACGTCAGAACTCCAGTTCTGTCACTGTCTCGGTAGAAACGACCTCCTTTTATCGTCCACAGATTTTCAGGAAATACAAAAATGGCAGACATTGAAACTACGGATGCCTTTTGCCACCGGTCGCAGAAACCTGGCATGAGCAGCGACGAAGTCCTCAGGTTCTACGATAACTGGGCGGAAAAGTACGACAAGGTACGGCAAGTGTCTTTGATAACCCTTTTTCCGATGATAGATTAGACATAGATAAACCCTGAAGCCATAATGATACCGCACATGTTATTGTGTTCTTTAAGTAAAGATTTCTTACTTTACTTGGGAGTTGGGAGTTTATAGAGTCTTAAAAATGCAACTTTTTTCATTCTCTTTTTGTATCAAGTCTACTGAGATCTAGATGTAAATTACTGATGAAACAATAAACCAAACTGAATTGAATTAAAATATCAATCCTCCGCTTCTAAAATTATTGACTGAAATAATGAATTTGCTGAGTCTAGTAAAACGCTCAACATGGTAGAAATGCGCTTCGGTAAACGAATACAATTATTAGTACACATGCCCACAAGGGCTACTTTCGTCGCCAAAATAAAAGATTTCTGCAGCAATATTGTCCTTGTGGGCCACCGTAGATTAGTTTTGCTAATGGTGCTTTATACCCTCTGATAATATAATCTTCTCCCGTGGTATTTGTAGGACCTGCTTGATCTGAACTACAACGGTCCCCGCCAGTGTGCCGAGGCTCTTGCGGAGGTCTTGTCGGGGAACAAGGCTGCACGGGTCCTGGATGTGGCCGCTGGAACAGGCCTGTGTGCGATGGAGGTAAGGCAATGTCAAATATCTCTAAGTCGCCATTACGTCGTCACTGCTTTAACACTGCCAAGTTTTGTTTTTTGCATGTAGCTTGTCGACGTGAAGTGGAGGGCCAGGAGTCACGGATGTATCTGCATCGTTCTAATTCAGCTTCTTTTCTCGTGTCTTACAGCTGATCAAGTTGGGTTATACCAACCTGGATGCGATCGACGGCAGCCAGGGCATGTTAGACATCGCCAAGTCCAGGAACCTGTACCACAGGTACATCTGTGACTTCCTGGGACCACGGCGCCTCGACATAGAGGACGGTAAGTGTGAAGGCTAAATGAAATATGAACTAGTCTTAAGAAACAAGGCATTTTTAGTGGTTGCCATAATGTCATTTCTGTTTATGCTACATAACATGATTATTCATTTTTGTCAACGATGTTTCCACCATTGTGTCTACATTTGGTTCACACAACAACAAAATCTGATATTTTCCTTATCTAGTATATATTTTCAAAATTTCAAAACGCGTTGAGGATCATGATGGTTTTCAAATGACACATAAGGGATTTACATCATTTGCGCTAGAATAATAAAGCGTTGTTGATTTAATAGAAATAAGCTTATAGTGATTATCTTCATGTGCAAAATTAACGATAATCCGCATGTCTCTATGCATTCCAGGTCATTATGACGCCATCGCTTGCTGCGGGGCGTTCAGTCAAGGTCACATGAAGGACGACTGTTTCCAGGAACTCATTCGCATCGTTAAACCAGGTAAGAGAAAAAAATCTTGTTGGTTGATAAGTATTGCAATGAATCGATCAATTAACGCACGTGGTTTATCAACATTAAATGTTGACCACACAATGACAGTCATTTTGGCAGGAGTTACAGTAAAATACGATGGCAATAGATACTAGGGTAAATCATTGATCTGAAATTCGGTTAACACTGATAGGAGGCATTATAATGCCTACTGCAAAAGTTCTTTCTCTGTACGTAAATACAGTAGATGGTGCATGTCTTTAATTTTTTTACTGAAGATAGTCTGATTCCAGTCATTACTTTTAAAAACAAATCTTTAATAAAAAACTCCTGCAGACATGACAGCGTACATGCATTTTCCATCCCCCTTAAGGGAATATGTTTAGTCTATACGTTGGCCAAAGCCATTTCATTGTTTCCATTAGCGACTATTAGTATTCACATTATACGAGGAGGTGCCTCGAGCACGCTATAAGGCAGTACAACAGCCTCATTACTCATATGGGTACATACTGGCTGCAGTTCAGATGAATAGGTCCCTTTTTTACACCCTTGGAAGAATTATATATATATGTATCATACCAATGCACGTGCACTTGTGTTTCAGGTGGTCTCATCTGCATCGCAATGCGGGAGGAGTTTCTGTACACGGTGGAGGCGTACAAGGATAAACTGGAGCCCGCCATGATGGCCTTGGAGGACAAAGGATCATGGGAACAAGTGGCACGTGACATCGTTCCCAAGTACTACCGCGACAAAGATGGCGTCATTTTCATCTATAGAGTGCTTTCGTAAACTCTAAAAAGGAAACAATTGCACTGAAGTCACTGTGGTGTATTGTTTTAGATATCTTGGTGTCTGACTTGACTCCGATCAAAATGGCGAGTCAACAGTGCAATGCTGTTCACTCTTCTTTCGACGTTCCTTGCGATGTAGTTCAAACAACCTCCGAATACACCATAACCGTGTGGCAAGGCTCATCCTAGGTGAATATCACAGAACCGAACAGCAAAACAGAAGCTTTACTGACGCAACAAAAAGCACAGTCACGTTCGTACGGTCAACCACAAACTATAGAAATACATGATAAATCTTACATTCGTAATATCTGTAATATCATGTTACGGATCAGGTAGGGCTAATCGTTTGTTTTAGTGTCTTTTCTGATTAAAAACGTAGAAATATATGTTTGTATCGATGTATGTTTATTTTCTTTATGGGTGTTAACCATCTAGAGATATACGCTAATGTGCTCATGGCATCGATTGAATGATAACGTTACACTGTAGGATGTAAAATGCACAGTTAAGAACTGTTTGAAGAAAAAGAAAGAGGAAAGAAACCCCGTCATCAAACTACCCGGATATCGAAACAGCTTTCAACAAAGCATATGGGGTGTGTTACAAGCTTCTACCTGTCATTAAAAAAATACATATCACAAAGTAGCGCAACAATGGCAGCATTCAAACAAGTCCGTGATATGTGGTCTTACCTCAAGACCAGTACGGAAAAGGACGATATCTAACCGCCTGGTATTATTGACCCATAACGTTTTAAAAAAGAAATACTGATTGCCAGATTGTACATATTCTGTTCTCTGATAGCTTTATTTGAGACTCCATAAATTTTGTTCCCCCGCTGCGTTTCTGTGATGAAAGGTTACATAATTATATTGGCATCTCGACATTGAATTCGGACTAGGCAGCAGTTGTATCAAAGAGCATTATTTGATTTTCCGATAACCCCCCGAGTAACCGAGTACCAATAACCCCCCGAGTAAATACTTTTTCAATGTGTTTCTGGATACTTGTTCGTAAACGCATAGCATTGATAACCTAGTTTGGGTAAAAAAATGGACTTTGATCTTTGTCAATTAGTCTTAGCTTGCAAAAACATAGTAGGAAGACTTAACGAAGATTTGAAGTTAGATTGGATGATAGGCATAATCATTTGATCATTTGATGAACTTGACATCACAAGCGCCATGGTTTTTGGTTGGGCCTGGGAGAGCCTGACCTATGAAATTACATCATCATGGTGTGTGTGTGTGTGTGTGTGTGTGTGTGTGTGTGTGTGTGTGTGTGTGTGTGTGTGTGTGTGTGTGTGTGTGAGTGTGTGTGTAAACGATTCAGTTTTTGGACCACATCTGTTAGCAGCGGCACCGATAACTGCAGTGCAAATGTGAACCAGTCAGAACTGCCATAAGGAAGGTGACAGTTATCGAAACGCCGGCGTGAATAAAACAGTACGCTTTGTTGTGTGCCAAAAAAAATTCAAAAAATCAAAAAAAAATTGATTCACGTTTTGTTATGCAACATTTAATAATTGATTCATCATAATTGTTCCTATTAGTGTTACCTGGCAACATTTATGCACAGGACTTAATATACTTTTGTGAACACTGCATTAACTATCTAATAATTATGTATACATATGTAAAAGATTCACTTGCTAGGTGCAAAAGTGAACCAGTTAGAACTGCCATGATAAAAGGTGACTGTCACCGAAACGCCAGTGTGAATAAAACACTAAGCTTGATTGAGTACAAAAATGTTGATATCTCAAGTTGATTCACGTTTTGTTATGCAGCATTTGATTATTGATTTTAAGCATTTCTTTATTATATATTATCACATAGGTAGATGGCGTCGACCAATCAGAAGCCTCTATTTCCTTCGGTTATGACGCCATAATGCCATAAAAGTCCCATAAGTGGTGTTAAATTAATCATGGGTGGTGTTAAATGATTTTGACCAATCAGAGGGAGCTATGGTAGTGACTAAGTGGTGTTAAATAATATTGACCAATCAGAAGGACACCTAGAAGGGAGGAATGATTATCATCATTAATCCTCCCTTCTGGGTGTCCTACAGAGTATAGTAGAGTAGATTTGAAAACACGATTTGTATGCAAAGATTGTAATGTTGTGAAAGATTTTCTGTGGAAGTTTTAGTTTCAAAATGAAATCTGTAATACTCTGCACAGAAATGACAAATGTAAATTTTCACATGCATTTCTCAAATTGGACTGATGAATTGACATGTATAGTAGTAAGAGATCAATGTGTCATACAGGTATCTTTTACTCTTATATGGGTCAGTTTGGATAGGCTATATGATAATAACGTTAATGACCCGCCTCTTCCTCGATGTATATGGTGTCATAACGCCTGGCCATGTGCTATAACCATCTCATAAAACCACCTTGTTCGCTTCGCTCACTCGGTGGTTTTATTCGGTAGTTATAGCACATGGCCAGGCGTTATGACACCATATACACCTCGGGGCGGGTCATTAACCCTTAAATCATAACGCTCTTTGCTTTAGATTCAGAAATAATTATTCCAAATCGCCAGAGCATAGGAAGCTGGGCTGGAATATCTGCATGTCCACTTCGTTGCAAGTGTGGTCATGTACAGCAATACACTTTCCTTTACGTATTGTCGCGCCATTGTTTATATCATTACTACCATTATCATGACTATCAATCAGAAATGTATTTGCCTTTATCATTTGTATTACTATTGGATTCTAAATCTGAATAGTGAGACAGTTGAATATGCATTACGCTAAGTGTGAATGCTTTTCTGGTTGTATAAGCTATAAAACAATAAAGCCCAACTTTTACTGACACCTCCAAGCTGCGCTCTAGTGCTTTTATTTTCTGACGTAGCAAGTCTCGGACAAGCTCTGCCAGAACCAGCACACTCAAATTTACCATGTCACCTTGCCAGGTCACTGTCAGCTTAAAATGTATTATAACTATAATTTCCCATCTCACAATGCTTCAGATGATGAGCTTGTAGCAACCGTCACAGCTTATCTAAAAGTAAACAACATCGATCTTAATATTCAAATTGCCAGCTTTAGACAATCAACACCATGTAAAAAGGTAGGCAAAGTTAGTCCCATGTACACCTTTTTAGGCCGTAGGGGCAGTAGGTCGTTACCTCCATGAGAGATGGAGGTATTGTTTTGGGCGTGCCTGTGTGTCTGTGTGTGTTTCCGGATATTTGTGTTCAGCATAACGTACGTGTCTCTGGATGGATTGTAATGATATTTGATAAGTGACTAGGTAATTTGAAGACAAAGGTCAAGGTCGATTTTGGGCCTCCTGGCGAAGGTTTTGGTACTGCAGCAGAATTCGTGCTCTGGACAAGCCTTGGTCACGATTAATAGATGGTAGATAGCTCCTGTACCCGACAGGAGTGACCCACAGGAGCTCGTTCTGCAGCTGCAGGGGCGTTTTTGTGAAAATTTTCCAAGGAAGAAGTCAAGAAAAGAACGATAGATTTCCATGATTTGGGGCATGTAGGTAGCTTAGACAATGAAGCACACATTGGAAATTATGACTTCATTCAAATTCATTTGCATAACCAACGATTATTCCAATGCTTTTCATGATAGGACTTTAATACATGCAATGTATGTAATTCATGGCACGTGGAACATCACGGATACAAATTATCTAAATAATGGCCAACTTTACATGATTTGTGCGAAAGTACCCTTATCTATTTTTTTGGAATGATTGGAATTTCCGACTTGGGAGATACGTAAATTAAAGGTACGTTAAAGGTGGACATCAACAGGCATAAATCATGTAAATGTGCAAGTCATTTGCATTATTTATGATGGAATGTTAACATGAAATTCTGCCAACGGAAAATACTTTCACACATACATATATCTGATTTTGGTAGAAACGGCCATGATTTGAAATAGATTGTGTTAATCACAGCATTATTTGCATAATCAATGAGACAAGATGAAACAACACATTTTCAAAAGCTCTAAATATTTCATGTAGGTTGCTCATGCACTTGTACTCAAAGGCCATCGTCATCATCGCAAGGTTTTGAATAGCCAGTCTTGTCTGAGTTTCTCTTCATCATCAGCAGAAGCATCAGTCCTGCCTCAACAGCAGCGCTTCCTGCAGTTGACCCCAGTACTGCAACCACAAGTTCCCACGTTTCATGTCGAGCAGGCTCCTGTGGTAAATATACAAATTAACGCTAAAGAAGGTAAATAAATGTTCATTTCACACATTGAATTCTTCCCATCTGCTAACATTGCATAAATATTATTTTAATAAGTTTAATCCTTGCATAAATATTATTTTACAAAGTCACAAGTTGTTTACAGATTTTAACCGGATTAAACCGGTTACACACAACCTGTACCAGCCAGAAACAGTCCACAAGTTCACGTTTTTTTAAAACAGATTTTAACCGGATTGAACCGGGTTCAAAACAGTCAGCCTCTTCTAACCAGAACCTGTGAGCAAGGTCGGGAGTTGTTTACAGTAAAGGTACCTTACACGAGATGCCATTCCCAGGATTTGAACCGGGGTCTCGTAGCTTGCAACTAATTGGAACCAGGTGCTCAACTGTCAGGCTGCCACTAGTTGGGCTTCAGTGAAATCCGAAGGTATGTATCATGCTTTGCTTTTATGTTGCACCGTGCAATGTAACTTCTTACACATTTGCCAAGATCATTATATTTTTGGTGCAGTTATGTTGATACACGCTTTTTTAGTCCCAGCAAATCAAACAGCCCGGCCGGCCCATTCGGTGCTATGGCGTCATTTTGGAGGCTGTAGGTGAAAGCCCTAGTCGCATAAGCAAGCTGTTTGAATCCAACCGAGCAAACGATGTCCCCAGCTGACCGAACACCTCGAACATGTTTGCATGTAAGAATGGCGTCAGTGACTGGTATGCCTCGGTCACATAGAGGTCACAGAGAGTTGAACTGCTTATCTAGCTACACAGAAGTGGCATGGTGAGCATATACATTGATACGGAGCATCTTTTGATACGTTGGTTTGAACACTTTTTAAAAAGTAGCCGTTAAGCTTTTTAGTTAGGACGCTAGTTCGGTACTCAACCTACCCTTGGATTAACCAGTTACTCGTGTTATATGCGTTATATGCTTCCAGCGGTCTTGAGTTGGCCTTTGATTATATTACATGTGCAACCTTATTATACTGCTTGGGCCGTTGCAGGTAAGCACGATAACCGTACGGTTCGCTACATTGTCGGTTCGCTGCAGCCATTTCGCTACATAGCAGATGCTATTTCTCGTTTTCATACCATTCCAATTACTTGAGCCTGTTAACAAAGGTCTGAACAGGGAAGTGTCTTACTAAAGTGACGTCATCATCATCATAAAAAAATCTTAATTGACACAACAAAAGTACAGCTACTACATTACTATACATGCAAACAACAAACAATGGGATACAAAATGATTATCCTACGTTTAAGTATATGAATATTTCAATATGTCGAGTTTAACGTTTTACTTACACTACTAATGCCAAGATCTAAACGTTATCTTATACATTGATAATCAAGTTAAAATGCAAACCTGGAAAGACTAAAATGCCAAATGAAAATCATGTAGGAGGTCATGCTGATCTGGTAGTTAAACCAATTTTGTGCAATGAATAATTGAAAAGGTCAATTGAGACGCTCTCAAACATCAGTCTCATAGATATAACTTATAAAGAAAAACATTAGCTTTTAGTATATATATGAATGGTTTATTGACGTCCCATGACACAACAAACAGTAGCAGCATACATTGGCTGAAGTGAAGTATGTCTTACAATCAGTCTAAAAGCAAATAGATATACATACAACTAGAGGGGCAACATTTGCGAGCAAATGCAGAATATTTACCTTCATATGGTCTATCTTTACGTTTCTACCAGGTAGGATAAAGTGTTTTATTTAGTCAAGGACTTGATTTAGTTGATGCGTTGGCACATGTCCATGACATAGGATAAGTCAAGAAGAGACGTATGAATTCTCATAATTTTCGACCTGTAAATGACCTTAATGATGACCAACGAAACGGATGCATTATTTGTACAATCAATAAGGAAGATTTATATTTCAATTGTGCTAAATGATATGAATAGCATTCTCATGAGAAAGGTAACAAGGCTCAATAGCAACATTTATTGATATGAATGATGCAAAATATGACAATTTGAATTTGTAATACATTGGTGACAAATGATAGAATATCTAAGCTAGGGACACATGTAACGTTAAGATAAAGGTGAATATTATCAGACACACATTTTGTGAATTTGAACACTATTTGCATAATTAATGAGGAATTTCTGCAACAACTTTCGATATTTGCAAAATATGTAATCTAAAAATAGGAGATAATAAACTCATATGGATCATTCCAATTAGAAACTTCTTTGCATACCTAATCAGCAAAGTCTGCACTCGTATCCGTAATTTGGCTACATGAAATCGTCGGTGGCTACAGTGTCCGTGCTTCGTTTGCATTCATCTCGCAAGCGCATGTTGAAATCTAAGTAAAGTGTATGTTTTGTGGGATTTTTCTCGACTTTAGCTAACATTATTAGGGAAACTACAAGCACGCGGGGGAAACATATTGGCATTCTATCACTGTAGCGCGCGTTCAACATCCCGGCAGGAACTGTGGAAAAGTAGCAGAAATTCACAATTTTACTGGCCGATATCGAGTCCAGGTGTCCACAACAATATCATCTACTTGTGCCATGCAAATAAATCGATGGATTTTACCGAGGAGGAGAGCATCTCGCCGCCGAAGATGACTCAACGCTGCTCTCTATCGTGGACGCCATAGTTTAGCTTTACCGCTGCCGTGGACTTTACCGTGTGTTTACTTTTCCCGCGCTCGAACCACGCGCGCTCGCGCTAGATTCAAAATGGCGCCGGTATTTGAAAGGGGTATATTCACGGGGATGAGAGATTTATTCAATAGCACGGCGAATACACCTTCCAATGTAAAGTTGTTATCGAAAGTTCCACCGACAACACAAGTGTCCATTGAATTGTATACATAGGCGTATCCATAAAAATCTCCTTTACTCGACACAACTCGGACACCATGTGAACTTCAGTAATTTTCGTCGAAGACACGAAGGCATAGCGACACATTGCTAACATTGTGTTCGCCGATAAACGAGTACGTGCATTGTCATTTCCCATGTAAATTTAAAGACCGAGAGTAGGAATAAGTATGTAACGTTACATTTCCTATTTTTGTGACATCTGTAATTCATGTATAAGTAAAGGATTTTAAGTCATATATAATGCAATCTTGAGAAGATTTTAGATAAAGAGAAGGGAGACTTTCGTGAAAATAACTTCAATTCCACTCTTCTGGTGACATTTTTGCCGTGCGTAAGTTTTTACCGATGTAGGCGCGCGGCACCTTAGCGGCCGTTTTAATACGCCGTGTTGCTTTTCAATCCAATTCATGTTGACATTGACGACTGATTGCTTGGTATACCGAAGACGGCAAAGACTTTTTTTTTACGGAAATCGCTGGTTATCATGATCGTAAAGATTGACATCCGCAGTTGCCGATCATACTGACCTCTGCAGTATGCACAATACCACATGTACATGTGATCCTGAAAGTATGCACACAATCTTTCCTGTAATTCAAGTCAATCCAGGGCAAAAACAGATCTAGACATGTTTTGAACCGCACGATCATTTTTTCATAGCTCAGTATTGTGTTCTTTTTATTATTATTTTTTCGAAGATATTTTAAAAAGTTTGTTAAAGACAGTTTGTAATAGAACCAGTCAGTATCGCCCTATTGCCCTGGGAAGGTAGTGGAAGGCGGTCTTGATTCTTTGGATGACCATAAAAGGCACATTGTGGCAAATACAACTATTCAGGCATAAATGTAAGACAGTGGTCTTAAAAGGATATCTTCAAGCAGCTATATCTAGGAAAAATCGTAAGGTTTATACTTCACAAGCATTCTTCAGCTAGAAAACGTGACTATTTTGCCTTCAAACATCTGTTTGAAGATTAAATTGACAACTCAAAATTATACTCATTACACAAAAGTTACTCAAGCAACTAGATCTGACGTTACAGGTTGATTTCGCTACCTTTCGTCTATTACTCAATTACGTTCGCTGTTTCATACGTTGCAATTATTCTAAAAGCAACGCGTTGTGCCATTCTAATCTAACATAAACAAGGAGGTATTTCTTGAAGCGGACGAAAACGTATTTGTATTTATGAATCAGTTGGTTGAATCATTATAGCGGTCGTGTGTCTTACAGGGTTTGGGATTTCTCTGACGTACTTTCCCCAAGTTTGGCAATGATCGGAAAATACTTCGACAAGCGCCAAGCCACAGCCAAAGGGATCGCGATCAGCGGGACCGGAGTCAGTATGTTTATTATCTCGCCGTTCTTCCAGTTCCTCATCGACGAATTCGGGTGGAAAGGCGCACTTCTAATTCTCGCTGCCATTACACTCAACGGCTGCGTCTGTGGCGCCTTTCTAAGGCCCTTACGTCCTAAAGACGCTAGCAAAGACGAAGAAGCCGTAAATGAAGACCATTGGTCCTCAGATTCGTCGAAGACGTGCAAAGCCATCCTTCCATGTTGTCAAAAAGTGTTGAAGATGTTTGACATGACTTTGTTGGAAAGTTTACCTTTCCTTATTTACGGCTTGTCCCTTTTTGGATTAACGTTGGGGAATTCGATGATTTTCGTGCACCTGGTTGCCCACGCTCAAGCTCTGGTGGTGGAGAAAACGCAAGCCGTTTCTTCCGTCAATTCTAGGCATCGTCGAAGCCGTGGCCAGACCAATTAACGGCTGGCTATCAGACAGACTACCCGTTAGAAAGTTGTACTATTAAATGGCAGGTTGTGTCGGTTTGGGAATATGCAACATCGCCATACCACACGCGCAGACATACGCGGCCCTCGTGGCGTGCATGTTGTTCTATGGGATCTCGTCCGGTATCTTTTACCCGTTGATTGCGGTTCTCGTAAGGAAATGCATTCTTTTTTCATATGCATAAAATATGGGTCTATGTATGTATTATCATTAGCAAATGACATATGCTCATAATATCACATTTGTAGGAATTTCACTTTATTTCTGGCATCAAGCTTGAAAAAAACGCAGAGCACCATAATCATGTTTTTATTACCAGACCCTCATTTCCAGTTAGCATTGATTGCTAAAAGAGTTCCATACACATGTATGTTATAGGGTTAGCTATTCACCTTGAGGTGTATACAGCGGAACATCAGTGTTATTATCATATAGCCATTATCAAATATCGAACTTACATACGAGTGAGACAAGTTCTGCATAACATATGACTAAGTTATGAAGGTTTGGTCAGGTCATAGGTCGAGTTAGAAGTAACATACCCAGCTCTAGTACACTTGGCCACCAAATGGTAAATAACGATTAATAATGACTGATGGTTACGGCAACATACAGCCTTCTCATTGGTCAACGTGAACGTATATGATTATTATAGTTATACATGTAACTCCTTAAAAGCCTATTCACCATACACCTGTATACTTGTCTATATTCTGGCTAAGTATCGTATGAAACTACTACCACAAAATTATAATTCTTGGGGTCGCATAATAAGACTAAAAGACAGCCATCATAGAACACAAACATCGTCTAATGCTGCATAGTTCAAATTGTAAAATGTCATGATACAATTCAGCCTACAGGTAAATATACTGATACATGACTTGTGTAGAAATATCAACGCAGATATATAACAACAGTCTGAGTACACTATAACATTGGAACATCAGGTTTGGAGCTTAGTTTGGAAATATAAGATTGTAATCAGCCAATATAGACAACACCTTTTCTAATATATATATCACTGCCGAGTTATATTGCCTTATGTTCGAATGTTTGCGAATATTTTCGAATACAACTACAGTGAACGCTATAGTAGCTATCATATTACACTTTTACGTGACTGTGAGGACTATTGGAAATGGACTCTTGGTACATCAATCCATTCAATCAATACAAGTGTTTAAAAAATTGCGGGCACTATGAAAATAAAGAGAGCAGTTTTGGGTTTCAAACAACGGAAAAAGTCGTATTTATAAAGTAGTTATCAGATATTTTGGTGCACCCCTAGATGACGTAACAGGCTGAAAATCCCTTATGGTCTCGCAAATTATCTTGAAAAATTAAAGAACTAAGACATTCTCTTCACTTCTTAAACTATCTATCTTTAGATCACATACTGGACAGCACATCCTCGAAGTCTGGTTCTTCGTCCTCGTCGCGTCCGTTCGCGTCGTAGTGGACCAGTAGGGCGGCGGCGATGCAGGCGATGAAGGCCAGCATGCTGGAGCACACCGTCACGGAGATGACGCTGCCCACGGCGGCCACGATGGAGCCCATACTGGCGCCGATGATGATCTGAGACAGCTGGTTTTGCGAGGACACCAGCGCGCAGTCGATCCCCATGCCGCGGCGCTCTGACCCGTCAACACCGCTCAGGACGTACTGTGAGGAAAAAAAAATACTGTCTATACATTTAAGTAAACGCTAAAGGCCCTGAAACACATGTGCGTATACTCAAGTGCGTATGAGGTGCGCAAGGATTTTTTCGGTTTATGTAAAGTGTGCAGGGAAGAAGTTGTTTTCTACTTTGACCCATAGTTGTACAGTGTAATTATCGAACCCAAAAAAAATGCTTTTTCAACTACAAGCTTAACCTAACCATAAACTTGTTGATACGCAACTCATGCGGACTTGCATATACGCACAAGTGTGACAGGGCCCTAAGGCGAAAATTGACTGTTTGCGATGGTTTTAAGTTTGCGGCAGCGCTCTAGTCACATACTGCTACAGTATTGAACAAAGATGTTCGCGGTGGTTACAAGTTCCCGGTGAAACAGTTGCTGCGAAAACCGCGAACATAGAATCACCGCGAACATTTCTGTATCAAAGTCGACCCGTAATTTCCAACACACACAATAATTGGACTAACCCATATTTTCGACAGATAGACTCCAGTTTTGGTCAAGGTATGAGCAATCCATTGCTCCTGTGACATCACGTCTATGCAGATATGACACGTGAGCAATGGATCAAGTTGCAAAAAGTTTATGGCGGCCCCTGTCTCCGTGTTGAAAATAACAGTTCAACGTTGATACATAATAGTTCCGGAGGCATGGCCGCTAACCACTGAACTACGCACGCTAGGTGTCGTGTACTAGGCACCGTGTACATACCGTTTGACTAGTGTGGTACCGGGAGATGAGTTTGTACGGGATGTTGTTAAGGGTGCCATACATGATCCCCATGACCGGACACAGGAGGATGATCTCCCATCGCGCCTCCGCCAGCTGAGCGATGATGGCCATACTGCCGATCCCTGCTCCAAACACCAAGTAGCCGAAGACGTACATGGTCCTGTACGACAGGTGGCGAACAATCCGTCCGAAACACACTGTAACAACCGCAAAAAATGATCAGTTCAGGGGTCATTAGATGAGCTTCTGATATAGTTCACCAATAAAGCTATATACGTTAATAAGGCTTTTGATTTGACAGAATTTGACTCAACGCTCAGCATTAGTCTAGTATGCTACTGAAATTTCACTTTGTTCTACTACTTATTCTTTATATACATACATGTAAGGGGACTAGACGATAGTAAATATAATGAATAAGTAGACTAGGCTGTACAAACAGTTTCCTTACAGTCGCTTCTAATTTGACAATGTATTTTATAAAGTATGGTTTCAAAATGCAAAGGTAGATGAAGAAGAAAACATATAATATACGTCCAAAGAGATAAGAATCTTAGACTACTTCTTGTCATTTAAAAAAAGAAATGGTGACATTGTCAGATTCAGCAATAGTAAAAGAAGATTAAGATTTAGCAAACCTTAAATTCAGCACAAGAAGGATTCAAGAAACACCAGGTGATTCAGAAAGAGCCAGAGGAAGACTTTTGCTTGCAGTCACCACACCAGTAGCTGTGCTGGTAGTCAAAGTACAAAATGTAGTATGTCACAGGTATCCTGAAGGTGTTCACTACAATCCATGTAAGGTATTAACCGTATAGGTATTCGTCTGTGAGGTCAACACACGCACAGGTACATATGTGTGTGTATGTTTGTGTGTGTGTGTGTGTGTGTGTGTGTGTGTGTGTGTGTGTGCGTGTGTGGGTGGGTGACACTGAGTCACACACATGCGTGTGTACTCATTCACGCTCTCTTTAGCTCTCTCTCAGCTCTCTCGATACACACACACACACACTGGCCCTGCATGCATGTAATTATATGCACGCGTAGACACACAATCGGGCATACCTCCAGGCATAATTAATACATATAAATTATGTTTTCACTTGTAGATCTGTCTACCCCTCATAGGTTGGCATTAGTTTTAATCGTAATGCATTAGGATAGGCCCAAACCTTGTATCTTAGTCAAGAAGCATCAAAGTATATTGAAATCCTTACATGAGTAGAGAGCACATGAAGCGGCGTTGATGGTCAGTCCCCAGCAGCCGACCATCACGCCCCGGTCGTACAGGATCCTGTCAGGACTGTCCGCAGGTGCGCCCGGGTTCCCCTTGTATACACCCCGGCCCATGAAGTCCGTGAAGAACAACATGGCGGACAGGAAGCTAGCCCAGCCGAGAAAGTTTGACACGCACAAGCAGGCCAGTTCTTTTGGCATCCGAAGGATGGATGTGAAGTAAGCGGTGATGGACATCCGTTGGGCCAGCTCCGTACTACCCGAGTCTTCCGCCGTCTCACTGTTGCTTTCCTCCGAATGCGAGATGCTGCCGTAACCGTCATCAGATCGGTCGCCTCCTCCGAGGACGGTCGTGACCACCAGCACCTTCTGCAGGCCATCGTCACAGGAAATGACGTCAGGAAGTACATCCAGGTCATCGCTCATGAACATGACGCCATGTTTTGGATTCAGTGCGATGATGGTTTGTGGGTCCTGATGCACCGCCGGCTCTTGCCTCCCGGACTGCTGGTCAACATTTTTCAAAGTGTTCGTTTTCAGCTCGGCTTGTGGCACCTCCCGTATGCTGCAGAGGTTCAGGAGGAGGCACAGGGAGAAAATGGAGCACGAAATGCCGAAGATCAGGTGATTTTCAGATATTGGAGGAATACCAAGGGCAACCCAGTCGATTGCACCGGTCGTATAGCCAAGAAAGCCACCTAAACCTGTGTAAAAAAAAAGGTTGACATCCTTTTCGTCAGAGTAACAAGTAAAATAAAAGCCGCATTACCTACGAGCTAACGCAAAAGCTGAATTTCAGCCGCTTTAAACTAAAGATATGAGTTGGACGTACAACAACAGCAATGATAATGAAGACGACGAGTTTTTGTTTGGTTCCTTATCCGATTAGCATGTTTTAAAATGTAAACGTTTCAACTATAATGAAAACCCTTCAGATACTAGAGGTGACGACATAGACTTGTGGTTATGCTACGGTACCAGTTGGAAAGGGAGGCCCTGCGCTAGCCGCTGGGTAGTTGACGGGCTGTTTTTTTGCACTTTCGGGGATGACCCCTAGGTGGCCCAATGTGCTGCGGGGCAATTTTAGGGCCCCGCCGGGGGCCTCGAATCATTTTAGCCCGGACTTAAAATCAACACGGGATCCAGTAACAAAAAGACCCTGTGAGCTAATAGTGCGAATACCGGGAGGTACCACGGGTACCTGGCAGTCCACCGAGACAAATTCCTGGCTTCTGGGCCCGAACTGGAACAGGGCACCGGTGCAAATATGGGACCGTACCATTAGAATAGATTACTCTCAACCTGGAGGTACTGAGTTTAAATCCCTGACAAGTCACGACAGATCAATAGAGGTAGCCGTTCATCCCACTGTGTAAGCGGATTAGATAAATCTGCCCTGATAAGGACAAAAAAACAACAAAGGAAGATACACATACCTGAAAGTGCACCCTGCATGTCCAGACCCCTCCTCCGATCCTTCTCCACACAGATGTCTAGCAGGTAAGCCTTGATCGGACTCTCGATGGAGTCTGCGGCGAAGTCGAACAAGACGGCGCCGAACATGCTGACGGCCAGCGTTGCGGTGCGCATGGTGTCTCGGTCAGCTCTTCTGCGGCTCTTGCTCGAGTCTCCTGCAATAACTACGGAAGTGGAGTAGTGTTAGCTTGTTAAAATCAAAACTTTAAGACAAAGAAATCGAAGCTAGCTCTCACAACTTTATAAAATATCTAGGGCCGCTAACTAATAAATGTTTAGTGAATTTCTTGCTTCATTCCTTATTGTGTTTTCACGGAGGTACCATAATGTAAGAATACGTAGTCTTTTCAGCCCGACAGGGAACTATAGTAGTCAAAATTATAATAAAAAAGAATGTCACACCCCGGAGGCGTCATCAAAAAGAGTTATAAAGTGACTTACGATTCACGAGGGCATCGCCGTTCAGGAATAAGGCGAAGCCCAGGATAATGGCGAGACCGAGGGCTAAGATGAATGGACGGCGGCGTCCCCATCGGCAGCGGCAGTGGTCGCTCACCGAGCCGATCAGAGGGACGAAGATGAACCCAAAGACCGGCGGGATCAGCCAAACGACGCTGCAACAATAATGGTTTAATCTTGAGACTTCATGCAAATTTACCTCCGGGAAATAGATTTGATTATGCAAATGACGTCGACATCCCCATGGCCTTGCTTGGGTATGTATGTGTTTGATTAACTTCCACATGTCACAAGTATGAAATTCCTATTGAGGTCCACATGTGTATATAATTGGTATCCGGTAACATTCCACCACACGCACAAACACAAAAACACACAGACACACACACACGCACACACACACGCGCACACACACACACACACACACACACACACACACACACACACACACACACACAATCTCACAAACACAAAGAACCAAAACAAAACATCCAATTTTCACGAAGGTTATAATAAATGCACACCCACGATCCAATGACACTTGTGGATATGTCTGAAGTCGAGCGGAAAAACAACCGTTGTTGCTGTTTTACATCTTCATCATGACAGTAGCTAGTATATTGCTGTTCTGGCCTGCTAAGACTACCTGGTATCTTCTAAGCAGACTGCTGGGTGGAAATACTGTAAGCATTACCTTTGCTTTGTTTACACGGGCCATCAAATGTTGTCTGATCCCTTGCTCTTATGTTATATCAGATTTTTAATAGCTCAGTTCCTTGCTTGACTTGAATAGCACAAATATGGATATGCCTAAACACCTCACTCGACTCATCCAAACTCACCCGTCTCTAATATGCAGTGTGCACGGGCAAGGACTATATGTGACGATCTGGATACATTCTCTAAGTAAATATGAATAAAAAATATGCAGCAAGTTTTAAGTATTTGGGTGAGTTGTTTAGGTATACCGCTAAAACATGACTTGACCTGTACAACTCCCTGGGCATGCCGATGGTCATGAGAACGGGCAGCACGAGGGCGGCTTCCAGAGCGTAGCAGAACTCCCGGCCGAGGAGGATCGAGCCGTTCATCACCAGCTGCCTCCAGGGGCGCCTCGGCACGACGGGCCCGGCGGCGGGGGACACGTCGGAGTCCCTCCGCAGCAGCGGAGCCTGCTCTTCCGTCTCCATCACTGCTGAGGTCGGAAATTGACAAGTCAAATCATACACCATGACTGTGTTCTTTGTGCTACGCACAGAGGGTATGTAACACACAGAGGCTGTTTTATGCGGATGCTGTTTTACGCAGAGGCTATGCAGCACAGATTCAGAGGCAATGCAACGCAGACATTGTACAACGCTCAGACAGGACAATCCATTCAGGCCGTCCTCAAATGTGCTGTTTATCTATATTCATACATAGATACATACATACATACATACATACATACATATACATACACATATACATAAAAATATACATATAAACATATACACAAACGATGCCGAAAAAAGTGACCTTCTTGAAATTGGCAAAGGTAATCATTTAGACATAGAAAGTGTATACTGCTGTGGCAGGCCTTCGTTTCTCTTGGTTTTGCCGTCTCAAAATCATACTGCCGTTATATTTTTAGCGCTAAGCTCACTGGGTGGTGTACACGACGAAATTGTCCTTCTGGGCCGTTGTAGGCCAGCTTCACAATTATAAGCCAGGATTTATCTAAGGAGGGGTAATTAGCGTTTACCTGACTGTCTAGACGAAGTGATACTCTCCAAGCAGATGTTAGGTCCTGGCTTGTATTGGACATCCTTTGATGCGTTTTGCTGGCAAATGTTAAAACAAATTCACAAAATAGAAAGGCCGACACGGAACGCCTAAAAAAATCATCCAAAACACGGTCGGGCTAAACGTCTGCTTGGAGAGTAAAATGCACTCAATACCCAGTCTAGCGAGCTATAGAAAAGAGATTTAGCCAATGGGTGTGCCAATAATAACCCCTTAGCTTTAGTGAATCTGTAATGGGCTGGAAACGGTAAGCTTTAGAAAGACGATAGGGCCGCAGTAAGTAAAATTTCTGGATGACATTAGCGAAGGCACCGAATTTCACCGATGTCCAATAAAAAAAAAACATTGTTAACCTCCGTTGATGGCCAACATAATGAACATGGTAAGATATACTAATATCTCATAAACGTCTATGAGTTTCCTCGCTACAGGTTTATATGCATTTTACACTTCCACATGGTCGTTGATCTTGGATATTATAAATTTAGCGATTATAATAAGACAGTTGACAGATCTGTAAAAATGTTTGGTTGCTCAACGATTGTTCAATTGCCCATAACTGGAAGACATAAAGGTGTGATGAAAAAGAAGAAAACTCCTCTTGAAGAGTAAAATGCGTTCCATGTTCAGTTTCGCGAGCTATGGAAACAGCTTAGAGCTATAAATAGGTGTGTCACTAATCACCTTATCATTGTATATCTTTACTGGGCCGACAACAGTATGCTTTAGAAGTGGAAGATCGCTCACTGTGCTATACACTTCTAAATAAGGCGGCTCTCACATGTTTTGTGGACGACTCACGCCACGTTCAAACTGCTTTTGTTTCTGTTTCCTAAAAATGTATGATTGGACCATACGGGATCTCCAAGCAGAGGTATGACACTGGTTCGCTGTGTACGTCTCTTCGTGGCATTTTCCATACCTCGCTTTGGTACGCGTTTCCTCCTTTTGTTGTTCGGTTTGAGGGCTAGTATACCGTGTACTTGTCTGCGTGACACAAGCGGACAAGTTGTACGACTTTCGCCTCGAAATCCAGTGATAGTGAAGGAGATATCTCAAACGCGATACGAATCGATCGGGGACACCAACGGACTCTTCTCCGTCAAAGTGACTTCGTGGTATGCCCATAGGCAGTAGGCCAAGGAATTCTCGTTGGATCGCCCGTGCATAACTTTCCAGGTTGGTGCCAAAATTCTGAGCGTGACCCAAAATGAAGTACTTTGGTATCACTATGATAACACGATAGCGGGTGCGAGTTCCGAGCGAGGCCGATAAGCCGAGCGTGTGCGAACGGTCCCGAGCGAAGCGTAAGGAGGGCTAAGGGCGATAGTCGATCTCTGACGGGGGCGTTTACATCGCCCAGCGGGGTCGATTATCTCGTGCCTCGGTCCCTTGGTTAACTACTACTCATGGCAACACAAAAATACCAAACTTATACTATTACTATAAAATTACAACAAAATTCTAGGAAAAGTCACCAAGTTTGGTAGTCCTAACACACATCGTTAGGCAGTTATACCACGTCAAACTTGGCGCGGGCACTTTTAGCCCCCCCCCCCCCCCCACGGTCTAGATAGGGTTAAGTGAATAATATAAATTTCCCATTTCAACTAGTCCATTAAGTACAGAAAATGAAAAGCAACCTTAGTTGATGTAATTGTTTACTCACTTTAAAAAGTTGGCAAAAGTTGAAGTTGTTGATACGGGGGTCGGTTTCCCTGGTCGTCCCGTCGCCGAAGGTGTGGGTGAAGCGGCGCGCTCTCTCCGGCTCTTATAGCGTGCGTTATTTTTAACCCCATTTGCATATGGGTAGGGAAGATCTTTGCTGTGGACGTGCTGGCATGATGCCTTCTTACTTATTTTTTTTTTCTTTTGAGGGAACCTTAAAAACTACATGTAGGCGTGGCCTTTTATACCAGGCTCATTTGAATATACCTGCACGTTTCCGCACGTCATACACGCAATTAGTCATTTGGGCTGCCATCTCGACTCGTGACTGGAAGGTCACGACATAAGCAAGTAAGCAAGCAAGTCATAAGAACGTGTTCACCAACATCTTGCGTAAGATCTTGCAATTTAATCTTGATTTTGCAATAAACATCCAATGAGTAATAATTTATCTGATCTTAACTAAATGTTTCTTAGTTCGCACAAGGAATGATGATAATTCCTTCGAATTATTTTGACTGTGGTTAAAGTGTTAAATTGGTTAGATATAAACAAAGTTGATTTCCATTCTATACATGAATATATATATATATTTTTTACATGTAAAGGTTTGGACAAATAGGATTTTCTTGTTAGTTCTCTTGGATTCTATCTAATTTGATGTTATGTTATGTCATGTCATGTTATGTCATGTTATGTTTTGTTAGAAAAACGAACTTAGTGTCTGAGAATAGCAACGTTACATCATGTCTTATGCAAGGTGTTATACAAGATGTTATACAAGCCTTATGCAAGATCTTATGCAAGGTGTTATGCAAGGTGTTATACAAGCCTTATGCAAGATCTACAATGCTGGGTCATTGGTACCGTATCGTCTTAAAGGCAACCTAAGCAATATTAGGGCGCTGAAAGTCATATATTCAAAATCAATTTTTTTCTGATTTCTATCCATAGTAAGTTTAGAAAACACTATCCCATCGCATATCGACCATCATGGAGCAAAAATGTGATGTCGTTGTGTGGTGGGAACTCATTGAAAATCTGAGCACTTGGAGGCCAGCCATCATTTCAAATCTTCCGAACATGCACGATTCTGACCGACAAGTCCCGAACGCTTCCAAAGAAATAATCACGTGGTCATAGCTCAATGTGCTTCGGCATTGTGACGTCACGCGGCCGGAAGTTACCGAAAATTGTCGACAGAAAACGGTTACGACTGGATTCTGGACTGATTTTTTGGGGGACCCAATAAATGAAATACTCCTTTTGTGGCTTGCTTCTGAGCTATTTTTAAACGCCCAATGTATGAAATAATGATGAAGATGTGCTAATATAGGGAAGTAAATGTAAATTGCAACCTCACCAAACAGAATCGCCTTCCCCAGAATATTTCAAGTTTTACCCCCTGAAATCGCTTAGGGCACCTTTAAGATGGCCCTCCCTTGGGCACTTGTGCAGTATTAGTAAAATTCTACATGCATGATTTCGATGCATTATGATTTGAATCTGCATGTCTACAAGAACTATAAGATAGATGCCATTTTATGTGCTCAAAGACAATATGACAGCTATAACGTTAAGACGTATTTCACAATATAGAATAACATCCTGGAGAGTCCAGCGATAATACAATACTTCTGGTAAAAAGTAGATACATTTTTTTTCAATGTGTTAAAAAAGAATAGTTCATTTCATTAACATTGCAACTTAAATATATTGCTTTAAACAAAAGGATACAGTATTCATGAAATAACTGATGTCCTACAGCAAACTGACCTTTATTGCTTCAACGGCTACACATGAGTTCAAGTATGAAACTTACAATTAATATTTTGGTAAACATCTTATATAAGTCATGGGTTGTGGGTCAAGCGTTTTGTGGGGATAGGGCAAAAATATTCGAGACACAAAAATAAAAACAATTAGCTAGCTCTAAACAAAATCGGGCTAAACCTAGTGCAAGTGTCCCTCATGTGATAGTATTGTGTGAGTTCTATAACTTTTCTCCAGTCAAAACCTTTTTTTTATACCACAGCTACTTTCATATCTTTTTCCTACCCTACTTTAAATTCAAGTGTCTTTCCATCAATATAACGTAAGATATTGCTTATAAATTACTGAGAATCTTTCACTTCTATACGTAAAATGTAGTATGAGAGATAAATTAGATAACGGCAGGATACAGAATTATTCATATGAAATAAAAAAAAGAAATTGTAGTCAAATTTGACTACAGAGACCACTCAAGGACTAAGAGAATATCGTAGTTGTTCCAGAAATTTAATGCAAAAATGGATCTTACTATCAGTACCGATAAACTATCATGAAAATCAAAGCACGTGCCCTGTCTTGTCGGATTTTATGATCATCATTCGTCCGGATTTATTCCGGTCAGGTACACTCAATAAAGTTTTTCCAGTAGGATTTGATCTGTCGGATTTGAGTGTGTTTGTAAACTACACTTCCTTTTTCTTTTATAGCATCTGCATTGTATTCAAACGAGTCATTCTTTGCGTCATCATACAAACTGTGCATGTATGTGTGTGTTTCTTTGTGAGAGAGTTTTTGTGTTTTGTATGTGTGTTTGTGTGTGTGTAGTTGTGTTTTCTGTGTCTTTAAGTGTATCATTTTGTATGTGTATATGTATATGTGTGCATGTGTATATTTGTGTGTGCCAGTGGCTGTGCCAGTTTGTGTGTGTGTGTGTGTGTGTGTGTGTGTGTGTGTGTGTGTGGGGGGGGGGGGGGGGGGTGGGTGGGTGGGTGGGTGTGTGCTCGTGTAGCACGCGCACCGCATTTAATTATTTAATTTAAACGGCTTCGAAGTACAACGTAACCAAGGTGATATCCGTTCACTACCTCATTCCTTCAACTCGCTACGTATACCATAGCTGATCTTGTGGGGGAAACGAGTGTAGGGGCCCCGGTAATAATCAGATGGCAACCAGGCTACTTCGAGCGTTGACCTATGAAACGAAGAAGCATCAGCACTATTTGTGTGTAGAGCTCTGTCCTCATTTGAGGGCCTGAAGAAAACAAATTCACCTCGCTCATCAGGTCATTTTGCATCAGGTAACAACAATAGAACAGCTGATGACAGACCACTGCATCTATAATCATGCCCTCGACGGTCGCGATTCATAATGAAAACTAGAGTTCCACGAACACATATCTTCGCCGAATAAGCAAGGGTTTCTATAAAGAGTGCAGAGAGCGGTGTTTTTATAAAGTTCTTAAATCTATTATGTTTATAAATGTTACTTCATATATCAAGTTGAGTCTATCAATTGACATGTGTGTGTTATGTACAGGGTATAGTGGTTTGCAAGTTAGATTTGAAATGTATGTTACAATCAATGCCTATGTAATTATAATTGCTGTTGTTAGAAGAGCGTTTGAATTATATGTGCCAAGGGTTAACATGTAAAAAATGTAGCTTTGTGTGTATGGACAGTATTACCTTAAGTAGCAGTTTGTTGTTATATCAAGGCAACACAGAAGATGATGATGATGATTACAGTAACTCTGATACTGTCTTGTACATGTCCACGGACATAAACGTGATCTAGAAGGGTACTATTGTCAGTGGAGCTTGAACTGTCCCGTTACGGATTACAAGGATTTGGGCAGGAAGAGGTCAAAATTGAAATCACCAAGGATAAATGTCAAGATGTCACTTGGAAGTTGATGCATGACGTTTTTGTAGTCTATCGATAAAGGCGGCTTCAGGCAGGGAGTGTGGTCTGTAGATGTTAATGCTGTTGACTGTGGTCGATAGTTTAGTGACTGTGGTAGCTACATGTATGCACTCCAGTCCATCTCTGAAATATGGAGCTGTGTAGGATTGACGTCTTGTGTTAAGTAACAGTCATCACCCCTCCTCCTGTTCCATTTCTGTCTGTTCTAAAGGCCGTTGCTTGTGACAGAAAATGTTACGGCTGTTGTTGGCCATTCAGGAAGGTTTCCACGAAGCAGAAGACATCGACTGGTTGCATACAGTTTAAATCCCAATAGATAAAATCCGTTCAAACTCAACACGACTCAAGGCAACATATAACTGACCTGGGGAAAAATGAGCTTTGCGCTCAAAGGGGACAACACTTTTGCCCAGTGATTTACCTCGAACTATATCAGTATATGTACAGCCCCATGCTAAAGATAGAGGGTACTGTTCTCGATGTACTTGGATCGTCCGCTTGTCGTAACCGTTGGGGAACTAAACGTTGTATTTTAATGAGTACCACGTTTGGGTAAATCTTTCTTGTATCGTCGGCAATTGCTTGTTTGCCAACGCGTTCACATCATGACCCGTGCTGTCAATGCCCTCTACTGTTGCGAATGCGCCCTTAACAGTTCCGTCTGAAACGTTACGCCAGTGGCAGTGACTATGACTCTTGCCCCTACTGCTATTGACAATATCTCTCTTAAGCCTCCTGTTTTACTTGGTTTTGTGGAGTGTTAGATTTGTGAGACCTGACTGTTACTGTTTTATGATATATTTTTTCGTGTCTCTGGCTTTAATGTGAAACACCCCGGAGAGTCGGGTTTCATATTGTTCTCGTGTACCTCGGGGTTGGTCCTAAAGACGTGCAACGCTAGTGCTCCTGATGGGTCTGTTTTGAAGGCTTTCCTGGTTTTGAGGATATTTATATCACTATCTGTACAAGAACCTTTTTGTACTCTCATCTACGAAGGACTGTGGTCCACATCCAGCGTAAGTGTGGTATATACAACGGCATTTTACAAACCACATAAGCTTAGTATAATGCCTTCTGTACTGCCTGCTGCTTGCACATTATTTCTTATATCTATCGATCGCCAACGTTTTCATTTTTGTTTTCACATAAATGTTGTGTAAAGAATTCTTGTAACGTGCCATGTATATAGTCACATGTGCACAGTTAAAGCATAATGGTGGTGAATTGAGAAACGCCGTGTCCAGGCGATGTTCAATTGTTTTTATTTTGACTTGTCCCAGGCGAACAGTGAATGTTAACAACCAGGCCAGGCCTGTCCTGTCCGTGTTTGTTGATATAAGCTCCCTCCAAGCGGGTAATGTAGTGCTGCCTGACCCATACAAGGAATGCAGAGCATCAATCTTGAGCCTAAGTGACAAACAGGTGTTGTCCTTGGATGTAGGTCGACAAGAGGTACTTTAACGCAATTATAAACAAGCCTATTTCACAACTTAATTAGACCCTGATTACAATTTCATACATCTAGATTTGTTAATCATTACCTCAATAAGATACCTGTCAAAAACATTGCAAATTCATCAAACCCTACCCGAGATATTTGCCTCCAAAGGTAACATAAAAAAAGCCCACTGCAGTTCTAAGCAGGCCACTAGGGGGTCTAAACTCACATCACTTACTCCCTGCCACAAGAGCTATAAACCACATAAAAATCATGACTATAACACTTGCATGAAATTTGACTACAAGCTTTTGGCGGATTGATAAACTTTCCTCGTTCATTATGCAAATTATTTCCTTATTTGCATGATAAGTATTCAATAATGTAAAGCATCACCCAAACTATCTAAATGCAATAAATCATGATAATCCATCAATCCCTGCTGGAGTTATTCGTCTCAAAAGGTAACAACAAAAACGCCAACTGCAGTTCCAAACAAGCAGCTAGGGGGCCTTAATTTACACCACTCACTTGCTGTCCCAGAAGCTATCTACAACATTAAAATGATGAACCTGACACCTCCAGAAAATTTGGCCTCAAACTTTGAAGCTCCGCTGCAGTACCTTAAGTATTCGCTAGGAGGCCCATTATCGAACTTGACCTTCCTCTTTGACACCCCTACTTATCCACTTAATATCATGCACAACCGTCAACAGCTCCTCGAGTTATGTTGGCGACATACAAAATCACGTACACACAAAGCATGCTGCAGTACTGTAGGAAAGCGCCAGATAAATCATTTCGAACTTGACCTTCGTTTCCACAATATCTACACACCTACAAAAAATCATGAAGATCCATCAACGTTTCCGTCACTTTTTTTGCCTGCATACAAACACAAAAAGATGCAAAGTGCGCTGCAGTACTGTTAAAAAACGCAAGGTTAACCATTTTCGAACTTGACCTTCCTTTGCACAACCACTACACACCTACCAAAAATCATAAAGATTCATCGAAGTTTTCTTGAGTTATGCTCTTGACATACATACAGACCCACCTAACAGATTTCTCAACCGAAAACATAATCTTCTCCGAGTACAAGTACTCGGCGAAGATAATTATAAATGCCATAATATAATTTTGGTCACACAGCTGGCTCCATCCAGTAATAAGGGACTAAACTGAAAAAAGTGCACCGAGTCAAGTGTAGAAAAGTCTGGATAATAGTTACCTGCGGGGCACCAGAGTGTCTAACAACTAAGATAACATATAGAAGGATGGTACCGATAACACTTTTGTACACAGTCATCCAACCAAGGACAGTGGAATCTTCTGTCTGACTGGTGGCACTGGTTTTGGCATTGAAAAGCGTTGACCTCTGATATCTTGTCTGTGACCTTGTAGACGATGACTTGATCCATTAAAGCTCGTAATTGGCTGGAGCCTTTTGCAAAACCTCTTTGTTATATTTTAAAATCACGTCATCTGAAAGTCTCGGGTGAAATAAAAATCCTACAGGACAGATTGTCGCATTTGATGAATTTCTGGGGGGATGTAATTCTTTTGTTTGAAGGCCGGTTACTCTTTCTGAAAAAAAAACTGAAAAACTCTTTTTGGATCAAACTTGAGTAATGCTGTTTTGATATTTAAACATTTACCATCGTGCACCATCATATCGACCGCTTTATCTTTCTCGCTCATTGTTTAGTCGAAATGACTGTCAGAAAAGCCTAGTTGGGTGACTTCGAATAGTTCATTTGTCAGACCACCCTGTGTGCTAATTACAACTATCCTGTTCAAGAGCGAGAAAGATGAAGCGGTCGATAAGTATACTGCATAAGCGGAGATTTTCGGGGGTTTAGTTTTTTTGGAAGGGAAAAATAAGGTGTTCACTGTTGAAACAAGGGAGAAGGCGCGCAGAAGACTAGCAATTTTCAAGGTACTTTTCAGTTTGCTCTGAATCAGTCACCGCGCAAACCAGCGCAAACATTTCCCATTTTACAGTATCTCTCATTGACGTGGGTTTATCATTCCCGGGTCGCTCATGCGTTTGTATTGTGTAAGTCCAACGTTGCATCTCTTCCGTCAACGACCTTAGTTTGTATTTGGCCCCGAGGCCTTATCAAGTAGACATACATGTCTTCCTACCCTGCTTAAGGACTTTGGGACATTATACCTCCCCTCCCAAAAGTAATGCTCCCTACCATACCTGATAATCTTAACATGCCCCCTCCTTAAAGCAACCTGTCACAAGTGTTAAATCCTTGTAAGACGCTCGCAAGACTGTACCAGTAGAGGCGTAGAATTGGACATCAAGAAACAGGGCACATTTAGGAATCTTACAGGGAATCTTACATTTTCCGACTTCAGTGATGTCTGTAACAACAAGTAAAACCACAGTTATACAGCTAGGGTGACAACTACTTATATTGCACCCAAGGGGATTCATCAGAAACACAAACGAACACTGTTGTCTTCTAAAATCATAACAAAGGCTTTTTAACAAGATAAATTGACAGAAGGTTGATACAGACATGGGCCATTAGCCACCATGGCAAATAAGCACGCTGACAAAAACAAAGGCTCCTTCCAAACTTACAAGCACGCTGTCTCCTTTTTCCAAATCTTAAATCTTACATGTTACAGATACGGGTCATTAACCACCATTACAAATTCACAGAAGGCTGTGACAAACTTACAAGCACACTGTCCTCAAAAAGGAGGCACGCTCTTTCTCCAAATCTTAAATCCTACAGAATCGGGTCATTGGCCACCGTGATAAGTTCACAGAAGGCTGTGACAAACTTATATGCACGATGTCTCCTAAAAAAACCCGAAGGCTTTCTGCTATACCACAAACATCGTTACGCCTTTACAAACATCACCCAAAACTTTCTTGACTACGGTAAAAACTACTGAAAGTAGCTGTGACTCTATCATTCACAGAGTGAATTCATAATGGGTTACTGCTACTCCGGATAACATGTTAAAGGCATAAACATAGACACGAAACTCATCATACCAAAAGCCGTAGAAATCGAAGACCAAGGTCTTGAGCATAGCCGGTGCAATTTAAGCACTGAAACCTTCCCCCATGGTAAAACCGCAGTGATCACAGTCGTGTATCTTAATTGTAATGATTATCTACTGACGGACTGGGGAATGCAAGGCTAGACAGGGACTGCTGTGGAGCCATGTAGGTTTGAGTGGCAATGGTCGAAATACACTCCACATAAACAAGCAATATCTAGGAGTTGGTAACGTTTGTTTGAGACCCTGTATCCAACCGCCCCCCCCCCCACCCCATGGTTTTGACGTGTCGCAGTGAATGAATAGGGCGAAAACTTTACACCTGTTGTGTAGATGAATTGAACGAAAGCAGCCGCTTAAGCAACTCGTGTGGCAATCGGAGGATTTTATCCTAACCTAGAAATGTTAATCATTCAACACAGATATGACCAAAAAAAAATACCAGTCTCGTGTCCAGGCGATTCGCTGTGCCGCGGCCGGGCGTTCCTCTGTACTTGAGATAGAGCCGCTGAGTGAAACGCCTTTGTACGGATTAAATTTTAACTAAGGTAACCTTAACTATTTATTCACGTACTCACACTAGTCTGAAAAAAGTTACAGACCTAACTTTCTTATCTTCTATACGCAGGGCTAAACTTACGCCGGACTTCTTTCTTATATTTTGAGTCAAGTAACCCGTTACGAGTGTGAAAGGCTGTGTAATTTTTGTTTGATGTTGGTGGTGAATGCGCTTTGTTCTTGATCAGCGTTAATGAATTACAGCCAGGTCTTGAATGCTGGGCATATTGCGGCGGAAGTTGCCGGGGTACGCTAGAGGTCGGCGTACATACGTTACAGGTCGGTGTACGTACGCAACCCCTACGAATCCGGCCATGTTTACAAAAATTGACCTTTGACCCCCTTCTCTACCTGATAATCACACAAAAACAGCAAATTTCGCAGGCCTACAGACACCACAAACATCAGTGGATGAAAGTCTGATTTTTCAACACAATAAGAAGGTAGAAACCCTTACCTGTAACATCCAGCTCCAAAATATCAACATATCCTGGAAAAAGACCCTTTACAGCTACTTTTGCCAAGGGTATCAAACCTATTTCTTCTGCGCCTGCGCGGATTACTGGAGCGTCGCCTAAATCTTGAAAACGTTGATCTGTATTCACGATCTCTGTCCTCTCTACATTGAATCTCCACTCCAGACTAACAACTCTAGTCCAGACTCCAGACTGATTTCTAGTACATCGGTTCTCTTTATATACCTTCTAAGCGCCTACGTAGCGGAATGCATCCAAACTACTCCCAGCATATAGCGTATTGACTAGAAATGTAAAAGTAAAGTAGAAATAAACTGATCTAGATATTGGTTTACTTCTGCGAATTTCTAAGGGAATGCAAGCAGATAAACAGTAACGATAAAGGGGAAGGAAACGGTTCTCGTGGTTGCTTTTGCGAACAGCGATATTAGCAATTTGGCTACAAACATGCACCACGTAACTGTCGGCCTGGATGTAGTCGAAAAAAACCTCCAGATGTTGCCAGAGGGCGGGCCAGAGTATGTCCCCTAGCATCAAAACCGAGTAGAGGGCTATGTGAGAACGTCGCTGTCGGAATTGGCAAGGTAAATATAGCGGTTACCCAGAACGAAGATAGGTAACTTCAGAACTCTTGACTCTGCACAATGCACCCAAGTTACCATGAGACCTCCTAGAGCTTTCTATGGAATATATGAAACTCTTCGTTCGTTCGTTCGTTCGTTCGTTCGTTCGTTCGTTCGTTCGTTCGTTCGTTCGTTCGTACGCTCGCTCGTTCGCTCGCTCGCTCGCTCGCTCGCTCATTATTTCGTTCGTTCGTTCGCTCGCTCGCTCGCTCGTTCGCTCATTATTTCGTTCGTTCGTTCGTTCGTTCGCTCGCTCGCTCGCTCGCTCGTTCGTTCGTTCGTTCGTTCGTTCGTTTGTTCGTTCGTTCGTTCATTCGTTAATGTGCTCGAGGTATCTCCTCGAACACGGTATCCCCGTTTTACGCTCCTTCCAAAAGACGGGTGCAGCCCCAACTGAAACGTCCTGACCCAGGATTTAACCGGGGTCTTCCAGTTACCAATTAATTGAAACCAATGAGCTTTTATCAAAACCTCCTTGATTGGAACCAAGAGCTGAACTGTGAGGCTGCTACCAGCTGAGCTTCAGGGACATTCCATATGAAGTTCTTTGCTCAAAATTAATACCTCTATCAAAATATGTTTTCGGTGTGTCTGTATGTATGTCTTTGTGTTTGTGTCTCCAGGTATTATGGCCAGCAATGAATTATGGGAGATGCGATGTGCAAGTCCATGACATCAGAAGTCAATATGGCGGCGCCCATATAAACTCAGTAGGGGTACATTGGCAGCACCCCTCTGCACTCAAATAACATGCCTCCCAATTAGGAAAGTATGACTACATTTTTGGTTTCCACGTCCTTACATGACAGACAAATGAATTTGGTATGGTGATAGCCTTCGTACGAGATGGGGAGGGGTAATTTGGAAGATTTCATTTGCTTTGGGGTGCCTAGAATTTTTGGATTTGGGGTCAACCTGAGAATACTAGTAGTCACATTTGGAGTGGGGTGATTTTGGTGTAGTCCAATCTCTAGCACCTTTGAATGGTTAAAGAGTCGTATTTATCTTTGGAGCCCATTATCAAAGAATGAAAGAAAGACCTTTATTTTATGTTTATGCTCTCACAAGCTAATTATTGTCGTCAAATTGGGATAAGTTCTTTTTGGACTGAGATGAATTTGGAACAGTTCCTTTTTGGACAGAAGTTATTATGTAAGTCCGTTTTAACAAAGGGGTGATTGTGGAACAGTCTATTTTGCACACGGGATGGATAGGGGTAGAATATGCTGTCTTTGGTGTTACCATTCCAGTTCAGGTTTTCATGTTCAGCAAGAGAGATTTTTATTACAGATGAACATAGATTAACATTTTCCACACTTTCCATAACAAGAACTCAAGAAAACACTAGCTTTAAAAGCTACCAGATTAATCAAAATCAATGTAACACAATTGGCCAACAGTCCTGTACGTTTATTCTCCTCACCATTGGCTTTTGTATAGGGTAGAAAAGTACGACATGATTTGAGACGAAAATTTATCGAGATTCATCATTGATCCTTATGAAATATCTATGCTTTTAAGATTTGACATGAAAAAAAGAAACTACAGTAGACGTAGTGTCTTTCACATTTTGGTCAAGCCAGCTCAATTACTGATTGCGATTTCATACAATTATGATAGAACCTTATTGTCAATGGTACACCACTCGGCAAGCAGCATTAATAGACTAAAGATCCTCCTTGTACAGGTCTTCTTCTTGTATGTCTTCCTCTTGCAGAATAAGACGCAGCCAGGGCCACTAGGTCTCTGAGGAATAAAGATAAGACAATAGTTCAATTCTATAAGGCGAATTGTTTATCCCTGTTTGCTAGATAGTCTTGCTATGTATATTACAATTTCGTGTCTATTTAGTAATTTGGATTGTTTGATCGGTGTAAATTCTTCGAAATGGAGCGTACTTGTTTGTTGTTCGTTTCCACAGTTCAATGTGGTTAGTTTACAGAATGAAAATGTCGTCAACTATGTTAGTCCACAATGGGCAAATACAAGTGGATAGCCTCAAGCCAACCGTACACACTCACGCCACATCTTCAGAAAAGACGCCGTAGCCGCACAATTCCCGTTTAAAACTTTTTTCGAGCCAACACCAATGTCAGTCCACAATGCTATGATCAAAACAGTAGTTTTTCTCTAGCCTGTTTGCCAGCCTTTTTAGCTTCCGTACGCTACGCAAGCTCCGCTGCTGGTCAAAAATGCTGCAGCGGAGCTTGGGTAGCGTACGGAAGCTAAAAAGGCGGGCACCCATACGGCAGCGGAGCTTGGGTAGCGTACGGAAGCTAAAAAGGCTGGTACCCAGGCTAGTTTTTCTCACCATCACTCATCAGGGCGGCCGTTGACCTCCCCTAGTTCCTCCTCCAGCTCCTCCAGTTCGTCTTCCACCAGACCCAAGGCGGCAGCTTCCTCCACTTCATTCACATCCTCCTCCAACTCATCGTCAGCCAGCTCCAGGGCTGCCACTTTCTTCTCGAAGTCGTTGCCTGCTGTAGATTAAAAACATATATGTGAGTCAAGTAAAGGTAGAGTTAGTTCTACGGTCCATTGAGGTCACCATTCCCTTCTAACCAACTCCTGCAATACCTCAAACAGATTCAAGGGGGCATCACTCTACGCTCCGCTTCATGCATCACGTCCGTCAGCTCAGCATCATCATCTCAGAGAGCAGCAACAAGGTAAGGTACAATAACACATCATTGTCACAGTAGGGCTGACTTAAACCTTCAGAACCTAATTAGCATATATAGCAGTGCGGTGACAAAATTTACATGGCTGATCCAATTGACCTGGACAGTGCGGCAGGGTTATAAGTTAAATTCATGGCTTTGGACATTTCTCCCACTTTATAAGCATTGTATTGTCATGCATTGAAACTCCTTACACCTGTAGTAGGTTGGAATAAAAGTTGAATACATGGGGCTCAACTTCACCTTTCTTGTAGAGGTGACCCCTCCTCCGCCTCCCGCTCGTGGAGTCTACCAGGGCAGATGCTGCCAACATGACAGCTATCAGCAAAGCGACTTTCATACTGTGAACGGAAAGGAAAATGGTTAAGGGGGAGTGGGGTCAATAGGGTCTTGAAAGGGGTTAGGTTAGACTGCATTTACACATGTTCTCGCTGGTTGGGGTTACTAGGGGGCGTGTACCGTCGGGCCGGCCGCTAGGAGCGCGATTTAGTCAGGCTAGGGTTGAATGTATATATTGAAGATGTATACGGTCAGGAAGTTCACCGTTAAGAAACAAGTAAATGTAACACACAAAATGATCATGGCTTACCTTGAAATAGTCACGCTCAACTTGAGACGTATCAATCTATGTGACTTGTTGTAAAGAGTTTGATCTTTAAGAGATCTTCGGTGTTGTCCCAAGACTCTATTTTCTGCTCAATAATATGTTCTGAGGCGACCTCTCGTATGACTAGATTTACAGTTAAGAGCTGGTCGAACGAGATATTTGCCATTCCGACCTTGGGATTAGTACTAGTATAGTAAATTCAACATACCATATGGGCCCTTAAAAGCGGAACTCCACCCCAATACTGGATATTAAACGACATCGTTTTCAATTTGATCAAAACAAAATCGGCTAGATTTGTAAAATTCATCAAAGAGTAACAGAAAATGGACCATTTATAATCTGGTAACTTAGTTTAGGCCCTGTATAGAGATAATTATAATGTCCCCGGATCTGTCCTTGCCTGTGGGTATATACATAGCGAGAAATGTTTTTCTTCTTTGATTCGCCTTGCTAACTTCCTTCAGTTCTGTTTTCGACCATCCTGACCCATGGCGTCATTTGGATTCTGTCGACAGTAGTTTCTCTTGTCATGTAATAATTCAACTTTGTCTCTATTTCATGATCGTTGACAGACACATAAGGTATGTGGTCTGCCTAAGGGCGTTTCAAGAACGAGTTTGGGAACTCGTCGTGATGTTATTCAGAGATCACTAGTTAGTTTTCCAAACATGACATATAAATACTTTTTGTCGAACTTCTCTACGTTATGCTCAGCTATTACATTTGCATTTACATTTACATTACACTGTCTTTTGAAAATACGTCACGGTGTATAAAAGGACTATACTTTTCATAGAAAAGGACAAACCATACATATGGTAAACCGGTCGTGTGGACTTCACTAGTGGTCCAAACATTGAACTGAATTACGAAAGACTGTACGTTGAGAATGTACGTTGTGTTCTCTATCCACACGATTTAAACCATATATGTGTAGACACTATTGCGTTGACATACTTATAATCATCTACCTTATATACCACCTGCCTATACCCATTGACTAATGAACATCTTTTATGAGGTGACTCTCACCTTGAAATAATCTGGATCGACTTCAGACGTATGAATCTTGCAACTTGGTGTGAAGAGTTTGTTCTGTCGGCGCCACTTCTCTGTGTTGTCGATTTGTCTGCTTTGTAATACGTTCCAAGGTCTCTCGTTTGACTAGAGTTACATAGCTGGTCCAGCAAGATTCCTGCAATCATGTGATCTGTTGTGAAGGCCTAGGGCCTATGACAAAGGGATGGGTTTCGTCATCACAGGTTTGTCAGGTCTATCTTGGTTTCGTCGGCCCAAAATATACATTCTATACATCCTGCGGTGAGTGAAAAAAATGTCTGGATACATTAATTTTCAATTTCAATTTATCTATTTACAATTATAGAATTATTTGTATTGCTTGCACAATTGCTAGAATACCACGACGGTAGGTATAGAGAAATTGATGTTTTTAAACATCATACAAAATATATCCCGTATAGTGCGACTGATTTAAAAAAAAAAAAGCAATCGCAGTGTAAAGGACACATTTTGTATGATAGGGTGAACAATATCTTGATCATATTTACATGGTGGCAGTGAGAAAATGGGTTGGTGGAAAGAGCTCTCCAGTCCGAGTGGAAACGCTGTCCAGTCTGGCTATGGGGCGGAAAAGGCTGTCCCACCAGTCCGACTTAGTTAGTTAGTTAAAATCCTCCCACACCATAAGATGTATAGGACGGTGCCCATCTCCGATTCATAGCCCTGGGGCCACACTGGGGTGCAATCACTGCAGCAGGGGGCTAGTCCACTGGCAGTGGAGTGTGTTTAACTTCCATACTGTTTCATAAGTATGTACCATTTTTATAAAGTCTTTGGTATGACTCAATGCGCCTCTTGTTCAGAGTTGTCCTACCTGGGTCTTGAACCCCAGTCCTTCTAGTCCAAGTAATTTGAACCAGATGTGGCTAGTAGCAGAGGCGCAGACCACTACACCACAGGGGCACCCCCGTTTGGCTACATTGGCGTCTGCATGCAGATATCATCGTTAGCGCCAAATTCAGACAGATTGGCGACGCTTTACGCTCTACTTGTAGACTGGAAACATTTCAATTTGATCACATAAACAGACCACTACGCTGCATCTGTGCTAACGAATCGGCTAATCTTTTAATATAATATTTGCAGTGTTGCATTTGTTGTGGCACTGACATGCACCGTCTCATCGTATCAGTCATGACAAACTTCTAAATAGTGCCAACTAATGTTCATATTATTACTAATATTAGTTAAGTGTAATTCTGGACTGTACGCGAATTTTTGAGACGTCCGCAACCAAGTTCTTGGAGCACCTGAGATAAAAAAAAATAAGATAGACATAAAGTAAGAAAGAGTTAGTTTTACATCTGTCTTTTGTCACAAATTAGACCCCTTAATACAAATACGCAGCTGTCGAGATTTACAGAACTGACATAAGATTGATCATAACAGATACTGAAAAATTATAGGGAATTTACATAAGATTGGTATAAGAGGTCTCATCACAAGAAAATTAACGGGACAAAAGCAGATACCTTTAACTTAAAAAGTTTGAGCGAAGCATTTGCCATGATTTGGAATTGTTGAAGGACTTTTCCTTCACATTTGCGGATTCTATTTCATACAATTGTGTCTCCGATATAACTGTATATGGATATCAAATTGCCCTGGGGTAATTAATTACGAATGTATGAGTCTGTGGCACACCATATTAGATTCAACCATCACCGATCTCATCATACTTGTAGTTGAATTAAAGTAGCCTGATTACGATTCATTACGTAGAATTAAAACAGCTGATTACGCTTTACGTAATATATTAAAGGTATGCCCTGGCACCTGTATTTGTTTGTTTGTTTTATTAAGATCTCCATTAGTGATACAATAAATATGCACTATTCTTCCTGGAGTCCCCTATACAAATAAATGAAATAAAACAGAAACTGTACAATTGGTTAACTAAGAATTCAACAAAGCAAATCAAAAATAAACGAGAGAGGTCAGAGGTCAACATAACTGAAACCATAATCTGGATGTAGTAGACAGAAAACCGGAAGTAAACATAAATTACGAATATTATAGATAATACACACCAGATCTTGTGAAGTTTGGTATGTTCCTCGGCAGCCTTCATGATTTTCTCAAGTTGAGCTTTCTTCATGGCTAAGTTTTGTAACTTGAGTATAACAAGTGCCGTGAGTCTTGGAAAGGCCTGGACTAAGGAGGTCACTGTCTTTGCGTCCATTCTGGCGGGGTCTTTACTGGAAGACGATAAGTCCAATGTGTCCAAGTTCCGCATGTTCGGAATGACCGCGAAGAACGTCCTGATGCCTGACGCTGAGAGGCTGTTCCCGCCTAGACGCAGCTCCCGGAGAGCAGGAAGGTGTTTCAGTCTGGTTGACATGGCAACGATGGACGCATCCCCGATGTCGTTGTCATTTATACCAAAGAATGTCAAATTTGGTACGTTGTGAATTTCTTTGGAGATAGCTGTCATTCCTGGGTCACCGATTTGATTGTTTGATAGTTCCAGCTCTTCTAGTAGAGGGACATAAAACAGCGCATGCGCAAGTGCTTCAGCGGCTTCGTCGTCAAGATGCGTGCCCTCCAGGTACAACGTCTGCAGACAGGGGGCGCTTCTGAGCCTCACAGCCAAAATGCCCATCCTGTCCGCCCCCACCTGACAGTCGAACAGTCGGACATCAAGCTGAAGACGAGGGAAAGAGCGCGACAGTAATGACGTCACGTAGTTGGCGGCAGCGTCGTCCCCAGGATTCAGGAAACAGATCTTCAGCTGCCTAACGTCATTGCCTGCGACTTGGAGCAGATACTTCAGTGCCGCACTAAGTCGGCAGGAGGCGCAGAGGCTGAGATTGATCGAGTGAAATACTGGAGACATCACCTTGGCAACGATATACCGGGATTGACTCTCACGCAAAGAGAGCAGGCACATAATCATGTAGTCACTGTAGGTTCTTGCTGTTTCACCGACAACGGTTCCTTCATAATAGGCATCTCGATAGCCTTTGAGAAAATAACTGTACAGTTTGCATACTTGCTGGAATACCACGATGGCAGTCTGCTCGTTAAAACCACACAGAAACTGCAGTAAAGTTTTGTATTCCAGCGAAGCGTCAATGGTGGAAATCAGCTCTTGAATTTTGGTCGGTGAACAGCTATGGGAGACCGCAATGTACCTGGCCGCGAGGAACTCTTGCATGGTTTTGTGATTAAATGTAATCTGTTCTCGAGGATGGCGTTTTGAAGCGGTGGGTACTCTTGACACCATTCCTAACCTCAACAAAAAGTCAATGTCTCGGCCATCGGGCGTCACCTCACTCACATCAAAATGACTCCTGTGCGTTTTTACACCTTCTAGTGCCGCCTGGCCAAGTGTCTTCAGACAGTCGGACAAATTCTGTGGAAGATCGTCGTCGTCGAGCATGTCAATATGTTTCCACCTGCAGTACCGCCTGACGCCGCTAGTCAGCATCTCTTTGTACAGACCTGTCAACGTCATTCTATTGGACAACACCCTGTACGCATCCAGGGATTCTTCCCACACCAAACACAGTAACACCAGGAATATGGGTGATTTGAGAAGGTCTTCTGGTATTGTGTATGCGTCTCGGAGGGCTGATTGAAGTTCAAGGGCAAGTTCTGGACGCGAACATGCATTGAAATATCGCTCAATACAGGGTGCGACGTTTTCTCTCGCGATGCCAGACACCCATACGCGTTGCTCCACTTTGAGGTTCTCCTCTATTCCGCTAGAGGGCAGCGAAGAGACGAGTATATGAGTCTTCTTGAAAATCTTTCCGGAGAGCAACTTAGGAATAGTCCCATTCTTCTTCTTGCATCCTGCATGTAGCTCATCGTATCCGTCGAGTACGAACAGGATTCTAGCTTTACTCTTGTGTAACAGGTGGTCAATGACCTCTCGGTGAATGTCCTCATCTTCTGACGGCAAACACTGGTCCAGAATTATTTCCTCCATGGATTCTCCATCCTCTACCTCCCGGAGACGTATAAGGAAAACATAATCGAACCTTTCAGCCCAATTTCTCTGGCTCAGTCCCCAATTTACGGCAATTGATGCTAGCAAGGTAGATTTCCCAGACCCTAATGGACTCTCTACCAGTACACATCGCGGTGATTTCTGTGTTTTTTTGTACAACTCAAAGATGGAAGACAAAGATCGTCGTTTCTCACCCTCATCCTCACCCCCCTGCGTTATTGGGACTCCTTCAAACTCTAAAAGTATATCAGACAGATCAAGAGAAAACTTTTCGCTCCAGGCGAGAGGCTTGATGTGATTCAGCGTGGATGTGTAACATCTAGACAAACGTTTCCTGAAAATGTCCAGTTTCCCATCCAAGTTGTGAGTCGAATTCATCGGACGGCCTCGTTCTGTGTTCCCCACACTGCTTTGGTTTCGTCCGGCAAACTGTGTACCTGGCACCTGCATTCCTACAGCCCAGAATAGTAGAGACGCGTTAGTTTTAGGATTCTAGGGAGATCGAAGAGCCGGGAAGATCTTTTTTTAATTAAGAGGAGTGGATTGAAGACAATCTTTAACTGGGCGAAGAAAATTGAAGTAAAATCAGGAGGGAAGCTGAAGTCTTCTTGACCTACCCTGAAGGTTTGTAAACAAAGCAGTCTATCGTGGCAACTCCCTAAATCTCAAAAATGGAACATTCTTGCGCTTATAATACTAATTGTTTAACGATAAATTAACGCTAAGTCTAAATGTTTGCTCTCAATCATTGAAAGCCATTGATGTTCAAGTGATTGCAGATGACAGCTATTTCGCAAGGCGGCGACTTTATCTATTAACTATTAACCTTGGGATAGATTAGCATCAATGAACGGACCAACATTGAGATCATACATAGAATTTCTAGTATATCTTGTTGCTAATATACCGCATGTGACTGCTTACCCATATAGACTAACGACTGTAGTATATTCCATTGTAGTTTGGCTGCTATTATACTGGCCAGACTCGAGCCAAACATGCAATGCTCAATTACCAACTAGCATGTTCATAAGTCGTTCAAATGTAACGTCACAGTTGGAGTAACACTGGCGAAAAAGAGAACACATTGGTTAACGTTACCTTGTGCCGAAGATGACTGTTTGCAGTGAGTACGGAAATTATGACGGTGGTATGAAAAATCGGCCCTGTAAGTTGGTGTTGCTGAACGCGAACTTTGTAGGCGTGGCTTTATTCAACACGTCACACGGCTGTGCACCGAGGAGCATGCATATCCGGAGTCAAAGTATTGTGATGTTACTTATTAACTAAAACCTTTGATAGCATAACATGTATTACTGTGTGTTCTAAACGTCAGGTCACAATTGCCCGACGACTTATAACGGTAGGAGGGGCGTGTGGTAATATTACGTTATACACATGTTTTATCCTAACAACTGTGCATTAGACATTAGTGGTCTATAACAGTGAGCTCTGCGCTAAGTTTATTACCTTCGCCGAGAAGGTTATGCAGAGGGTAGCGTTTGTGTGTTTGTGTGTGTGTGTGTTTGTAACAAACAGCATAACTCGAGAAGGTTTGGATGGATTGTCTTGATATTTGGTAGGTGGGTAGGTCTTGGTGAGACATGGAAATGATTAGATTTTGGGGCCCCTAGCGGCTTGTAACGGTACTGCAGCGGAACTTCCTGTTTTGATATCTCGTGTTCTGGACATGGTATGTTCCTGATCTTTAAGTGGTAGATAGCTCTTTGGACAGAGCGTAAGTGGTGTAGGTTTGGACCCCCTAGCGGCTTTTTTGGAACTGCAGGAGCAGGTTTGGCTTCAGACTTTGAAAGGGAATAACTCAAGAAGGGTCTGATGGATGGTCATGATTTTTGGTAATTAGATAGCTTGAGTGATGCTGTACATGATTAGATACTTATTATGCAAATCAATATCTAATTTGCATAATTAATGAGGAAAGTTTATACAGCCGCCAAATTCCACGATAGGACTCTCAAACATGTGACATATGTAACTGAGGAAGAGAAAATATCAGTAGATATCAACTATGCAAATGAGGACCTCATTTGCATAATTAATTAGAAAATTCTAAACCCCAAGATGGGCTTGATGGATGTTCATGATTTTTGGTATGTAGATAGCTTACGTGATACTTTGTATGATTGGACGATGATTATGCAAATAAGATTCTAATTTGCATAATTAATGAGACAATTTTAAAAATCCACTGTGTTCCATGATATGACTATGTGGGATATGTGACATTTGTAACTGAGGAACAGAGGAATGTTGATGGATAGAAAATATGCAATTGTAGGCCTAATTTGCATAATTGATGAGAAACTACTAAAATTCCTTGCGGTCTCGGACCGGAGTTTTTTTGCGATTTCGTATGTGGGCCGACACCCTCAGGTCGACGGGCTACAATTCCGCCGAGAAAAGTAGGACGGAAAATGTAATCACATGGTCGAAAAGCGGGTTTCTGCTGTTTTCCGATGTATTTATCGGTATTGGCCGTTGTCCCTTTATTTTGGGTAGAAACCATAGTAAAATGTAAATTTGGCACCCGAAAATTATCATTTTTTTACACTTTTTTGATCGAACCTGCTCGGAAAAAACGAGTTTTCCTGGGGTCACGGCATATATGCTGAGAAAGCTTAGTAAATGGTGTCCTCGAAAAATGAAAAATAAATAAAAAAGTCATGTGATAACTTTTTCGCAATCTCAAATGACGCAAATTCGGTGAAAATGCATTAAAAACGATGCTATTTGGGTCATCAGGCCAGAAAACCGCATCACCGTTGCCGCGGACTAATACAAAAAAGGCTTCGATAGCGAACCAACTGCACCGCGCCCAAAAATATTACAACTCACGGGCTTTTCAGCAGATTCAAAATATTAATGCACAGCTAAAACCATCACCAAGCAATCTCGGGCAGAAAACAGGGTGACGACCACGCACTTCCGGCAGATTACCGGGTCAACTCCGACCCGGAACCTTACAGGTAAATGATGGCAATTTCATACTTGTGGCATTTGGAAGTTATGTGAATGTGAACATCGTTGAATCAAATTATGCTAATAAGGAGCTCATTTGCATAATTGATTATATATGTTTGCATAACCTTTGTTAAGCTCATACTTTGGACAACTTCTGTTATTTGGGTAAAGATGATCAACTGGTATGATTTAAAATTGCTGAGAAACACTCCTAATAGGTCAGTCATAAAGGTTAAAATCATTTGGCGAAGGTATGAGGTCGTGGAACTCTAGTTACTCTTTTATTTGCGGCGTCGATTAAAAAGAACGTTAGCTGAAGTGAAAAAATATTATCTATGAACACTGTATATCCCAACCCCTAGGCCCCTAATATAGATTTGCTGAACATTAGAATGTAATGTTAGGGTAATAATGATTAGTTGTGACGCTGCACTTGCGTATTCAAAGTCATGACTCGCGTCTATGTTTGATGAATTCGAAGATTAACGCTAACTTCTGGTTAGATCTAACGGAGGTTGTGATAGACAAACAACTGTTCCTGTGGGATAGTGTTAAGGGGTGACACTGTTCTCTCTAGGCATCACCACAAAAGCATTTTCGGTGTTTGGAAATAACAGAGAATCTACCAAGAGAGAGAGAGAGAGAGAGACTTTCAATTTTCTTCAATACTTTCTGTTGTCACAAAGTAACGTTCTTAACTGAATGAATGAAGACCTTTATTGCACATTTCTGCCACACTTGGCTATATTTAAAGTACAGGTCACAACAAAATAACAAGTTCAGTTAACGGATACAAAAAGAATATGACTATCTTTAGATAAATTCTACTTCTCCTCGCTTTTCGGTTACAGTAGATATAAAAGAACAGACATGTTTCAATGGGAGGTTTGTCTAGTCGCATCATGAATATGAATTTTTGTACAGTACTTAAATGTGTGAAGTATGAAAATAGGTTTTTTACAAGCTTATACAGTTCATTTCTTTCTTGGGTATATAATCCACATTCTACCACAAAATGACTTCTATTCAAAGTACAATTTTACATAAACGTTGTTCTAAAGGACTGCGGATATGTCTTCCCGTTTCAATATGTAACGGGGGTTGCCCTACCTTAGGACGCGCCCTAACTTAGGACGGATTTTTTAGTGATCTTGTTATGCATAAGTACGCCGTGTTTGTGTACACTGACTATGCTCATAAGGAAGATAAATAAACCAAGTCCATGCACATAATTTTTATTTGCATTCAAAACATATGTGTACATATTCATTTCTTGTTTTGTCGAGAATGGTATTTTGACAATAATGATGGCAACGCTGAGTAGAGGGTCACTGCGTAGCTAGACGGCCCGACACCTAAATATACGACCTGTGCCAAGCAGATATACAACTATCATACACATAAGAAATATAACTTCATAAAACACACAAAAAATGGGTCTTTAAGTGTTTGTTGAGAAGAAAACCGACCAAAGAAAACAACGTCAACATCGCTGCCGTCTGGCAACGTTGTTTTCCCGCCATTTTTTGGAGCCGCGATGGTGGCGGACGGCGACTCAACGCACAGCTTTGTAACGCTCTAACATGTGATTGGTACCGTCTATGAAAAGGAAACTGAATACAGATATGGCGAAGATATTTCCCAATAAGTAGACGGAGTATTGTTGATGTAAGCGGTGTTGTTTTTTCGTAATGATTTTGTAAGTCGGGTCGCATGCAAGACGTACGTCGAGCCGCGCGCAAAGTGCGTAGTAACCTATTTCCCGCCAAAACATGAGCTGGGATGCGCTAGATATAGCCCTTCTCACATGACGTTAGAAGTGCACACAGTCAAAATTTTCCGGTCAAAAGAAAGCTAGAATATAGCAGACTTCAAGCCTTATTTACATTTCCCTAACTTCATCATCAACTTCCGAAGAGAGCAAAATTACCAAAGCGTACTAAGTTAGGCACACTATCTGGCGTAGCACTAAATCAGAAGGTACATTCGTGAAAACGTCTCACAGCGTTTGCCGCTTGTAACTCGGAGCGTGAAGGGCCCATGAACAGTATGAATACATTTCTTGTCCATGTATGTTCTTTAGATGAATGTGTTCAAAATTCATTCATTAAAACATGACCATTCTCTGACAACCAGCAATGGAGCGCCGTGAGTTCGAGCGCGTAAAAAAACGTCCTATGTTTGGGCGACTCCCGTTAGTTTGTGGCAACAGATTATTAGTTTTGTGACTGCATTCCTGTCCCTCATATTTGCATTACTGGAATATTTTTCTTCCTTATATGTAGTTTGAAATAATCTATATGATCCAAACATTTTTGGCAGCCCCACCTTTGTTGTCGATATTTCTTTTAGAAACGTTTGGAAGTAAATGTCTTTTATCCGCTGGCCAATGGAACTAACAAGTTGTAACGCATTTGTATTATATGGAATTGGAAGATGCCATAAGAAAGCAAACCCGCTCTCCTCCAAAGACTTACGTATTCCTGTCGGCCAACATTTAACATCAGATTTGTCTAGATCTAACTGGCAGGAGAAAGCATCTGCTTGAAAACTGTTGGCTGGCACATGTCTTGGTGATTTAAATGACTATGTAGACAAGTGTCTTTTACGTTATATTTTTTGCGTTTCGGCGCATGCGCGCCGGAACGCATTGTCCTGGCTTTTACCTTCAAGCAAGGGACCTTCAAGGAAGGAACCAGGGAAGCTTGGTTCAACACTGTGTCGCACACAATAAGACCTTATATGGCAATACGTTCTCAAATCCTTGTATAGCCGTTGCCTTATATGGCAAGAGAGCACGAAAATGCAGGCAGGCTAGATTTGCATGTGACACAGGACGGCGACCGCATGTAACTGCTACAACTGTTCGGAAATATCATTGCATTGTGGTTTCGGACTTTGATATCCTGAAAAATGACCATATTACATCTATTCCACAAGATTGCAGAAGAAAAAAAAATGATTTCGTCAAGAAAACGACCAAAAATCGGCATAAATGATACCATATAGTGAGGTTATAGCATTACGTCCAGAGTAAATAGTTACGTACCGCAGCTTGGCCGATCTGGCAACGCGAAGCACTTCGGACCCAGAAGATCCGGGTTCGTCTCCGTGCGTGGATTTTTTTTTTTCTTTTTAGATATTGAATATCAAAAATATATATTGATATTATATTAATCTATCAATATCATATTTATGAATATCATTTTTTTTTCATTAATAGATAAAGAAATATTTTATATTTGTTATTTTTAAATATTCATTTAATATATACAAGGCCTTTGTCTTATGAACAGGACTTCATAGATTCCAAACCCGGCATTCGAATTTTTCTGTTCATTGTAATGGAAAATACCGTGCAGCGGCTCCTATGCGCGGTAAGATGATTCTTGCAAAACACTCGCCACTAAACTTCTATCCCCGATGTAAACAGAGGCTCTTGATGTTGTTTGCAAAACAGCGATTCTTTGTTACAGTAGCAAATGCTCCATTGTTCAGTATCGACTTCATTCAGACAACACGGACGTGGAAAGTGGCGCCCCTCGGCACAAAACTATGGGAATTTTCATGAATTTTAGCAAAATTACCCAGGAAAATAAGGAAGAAATGTTGTAAATGCGGAAACCAGAATAATACGGATGAGGTAGCTGTTGATTTGTTTGACATTTGGTAGTCATTTTAGATAGAACCTTAGCTGTTATGAACTTCTATTTCACTTAATTACCATAGTTCTGATGATTCAATGGTGCTTTTTCAAATTTTATGTTTTATTGCGTGCCATGTACATAATTACATTGATAGCTTTTAAAATGAGCCAATTATACATTTTACAAATAAGTACAAGTTGTAGGCCAAGACCAGCTTTTTCAAAAGCACTTAAGTTAAGTGACGTAACTTCAAAATTGCTTTCCCCAATCTGCCTTTCTCTATTAAAACAGTACTCATTTCCCAAAATGACAATTTTTCTTATAGACTGAACAGCCCTTGAGTGACTTCCTCTGGCAGATTTTACTTCAAGTAAAGGGAAAAGACAATTCACACTTATAAACGTAGCCGAAACGCCAGCTTTTTTTAAAAGCTCTTGTTTCTTTACTTTTCGGATTGGAAATGGGACCGAAGTATACGCCGGATAAAATCATCGGTTAGGCCCGTTTGTTGGAAAAGGGTTCTCGGGTATATTTGGAAATTTTCGCATTGCGTGGCCTGACCTCGCTTTCTCGTAGATTTGTCTGCCGCTTGCAGAAAAACAAAATTTTATTCGCACCGCGTCATCCCAAGGACATCAATTACCGCACTGGTCGAGCGCTTCTCCAGACTAATAACGATGTTATGTATCTTCGGTTCGGCTGTTATAGACTGCCCACTATTCGCCTGTCGCAGTGCAGCACAAATGCACGAGCAAGCAGAGACTGTCCGGACCCCTTCCTCGGGGCCCGGCAGCGGTCAAACCAGCGGGCCGCCGCCCCAGCCCCCTCCAGTCCATCAGGGTGGTTCACGCGGGCGTGTCCGTGATGGCAACGGCGCTTCTGACTTGCGACAGGAAGGGCCGGGCACGTCTTCAGACACGTACGAAGAAGCCGAGAGAGTGTACTATTCAATCAAGGATCAAGTTCTACCGCCGTCTTTACATGGTGCGTGGCGGCAGCAGGAGTCAGCCCAGGCGGGGGTCCAAACCAGCGAGCCGCCGTCCCAACCCCCTCCTGTCCATCAGGGTGGTTCAAGCCGTCATGGCAACGACGCTTCTGACAAGCGGCAGGAAGGGCAAGAGTCGTCTTCAGACCCGTGCGAAGCAGCCGAGGCGGTGAAATGTGACGCAACGTACACGTCTGCAGGTAAATCTTTTTTTTTTGTCGTTCTGTGGAGGAATTGTGTTAATATGTGGATTTGATTGTTATTCATGTTGCTTGTTAGTTTATAACAAGAGGATTATAGTGAAAGCCGAAAATATTAAAAAATAGTCATGAAGTAAATATCCGACCAGTAGGCAGAAGAATGAATTTCACTATACCGATATGAGTTTTACATAAATGATAGTTTTCTGATGATCCACTGTTAACTAAAAGGAACACATATGTCTCACACACACACACACACACACACACACACACACACACACACACACACACACATTTCTTGCTGCTTTAATCAGACTCAACATCAGCAAACACTTGGCTCCATGAACTTTTTGGGGGTTTGTGTGAAAGTTGTTGTGTTTAGGGAAAGTGTTATCGAAACGACTAAACGCCACCCCTCCCTTCATTTATGAAACTTTTTTGTTGATACGATACGAGGTTAAAGTCACCTTTGGCATGAACATAATCAAATAACTATTTCTAACAGACCACGCGTATCCGGGTGGAGCAAGCGGTCGCCGTTCATTCTTTAGCTTCATCCGCTCCCACCGCAGCTGCATGGCCGCCGGTATTGTCATGCTGCTGAGCTTGGTTGCTGTAGGACTCGCCCCTCTGACGTTCATCAATAAGAAGGTAAACACTATAATGTCTAAAAGAATCTTCCCCTTTTTTTTTCTTTTCTTGAACAGCATTTTCATTCTTTCTCTTAAGTAGATATCAAGTTTTGTGAGCCTTCTTCTTTAGTTTGATATTTTATGAAAATTTCACATCCTGGACAATCTTTAGGAAATATCGGAACTGGCCATCATTTTCGACGCCTTAAAACACGACCTGGATAACATATCCCAACTGTCTACCACCGTCGACGCCTTGAAGCGCGAGCTGGACATAGAGCGGAACCAGAGTGCGGCCTTGGAGCAGCGTCTTCACGAGATGAGCAAGACATCAGGCAAGTTCCGATGAACTCAAAATTCCTTGAATCAAAAGGACGAATGTGAATCGTGCCCGTTTAAGTTTTTACATGTAAAACGTGTTTCTCCAACAGACTTTAATTTGTTATTGCACTTATCAGGGCCACCTGGACCTCCGGGAGAAAAGGGAGCCATGGGGCCAGCTGACCCTGTGGGAAAGGACGGGCCGCCCGGACCAGTTGGGCCCCGGGGACGGACGGGACCCGTCGGGCCGCCCGGTCCAACAGGGATGTCTAAGTGTTCAAGCCCTACCGAGCGGGTTGAAGATGCAGGTGAGGCACTCATTCTCTAAAGTGGGAAAAGAAGTTGACTCACTTCTACATTTGTTTCATTTGATTTCTCACACATTTGCTTTCATGTTATGATGATGATGATAAGTAAATCTTCGAGAATAAACGCAGATGATACAAAACGTTAATTTCAGAAAATCGCTGAATCCACGAAAAAGGGATGTGCTGTACTTTCTAATTGAAGACAAACAACAAACAAGAGTTCCACGACCTCATACCTCCATGAACAATTCTATTCTTGCAAATGACTTACACATTTGCATAATATATGCTTGGTCATAAATACCTTTATCTAACTTACACATGTTGCAATATTGACAGTCCTATAATTTTCCAATTAGATGAATTATGGTGTTTTTGCATTAATTATGCAAATTTAGGAATTTCTTTGCATAATTGGTATCTGTTGATGCTCCACTTTCCATAAACTACATATGTTACATGTATTTGAGTCTGATAATGGAAAACACTGCAAATATAGATTTTCCTCATTAGCTATGCAAATTAAGTCACAATTAGCATAATTTGCACTTCATTATGTATATCTCTGTCTAAGCTACCTGCATACTAAGTAGCATATTGACAGTCCTATAACTTTCCAATTAGATGAGATATGGTGTTTTGCATTAATTATGCAAATTAGAAATTTATTTGCATAATTGGTATCTGTTGATGATCCACTTTCCATAAACTACATACGTTACATGTATTTGAGTCTGATAATGGAAAACACTGCAACTATAGATTTTCCTCATTAGCTATGCAAATTAAGTCCCAATTAGCATAATTTGCACTTCATTGTGTTTATCTCTATCTAAGCTACCTGCATACTAAATATCATGGAAATCCGTTGTTCCTTTGTTCAGTTATTCTCCTTAGAAGATTTTCACAAAACCGCCCCTGCAGTTCCAGGGGAAGCTGCTTGGGGGGCCCAAACCTACACCACTTCTTTATTACATCACAAGCTATCTGCCACCGAAAACTCAAGACCACAGCACGTCCAGGTCAAAAGATACAAAAATTGAAGTTCTGCTGCAGTACCAAGGTCACATAACAGGGACCCAAATTCGACCTTGAATTTCGGCTTTACAACACCCGCCCACATACCAAATATCATTGTAATCCATCAAGAGGCTCTTGAGTTATGCTGACTAGAGTAGTCCGGAAACACAAACAGACAGACAGACAGACAGACAAACAGACACACCCAAAACAATATCTCCATTTTTCATGGAGATAATAAAAAAGCTGTTAGAAAACTGGTGTCTTTTCAATATGTTATAAGTTATAGGTACCCTAAGCGATTTTAGGGGATAATACTGGGAAGTATTCTGGATAAGGCAACTAACAATAGATAGAAATCACTAGAAAATCTATTTTGAAAATACGACTTTCAACGCCCTAATAAAGCTTAGGTGGCCTTTAATGCAAATCTTTCTTACAGCATCCTGTCCCGGTGGTTACACCATGTGGCGTGGAATCTGCTACAATGCCTTCAACACAGAGAAGACCTTCAGCGATGCGGCCGCGACCTGTGGGGAAGACGGCGGCACCCTCGCCATGCCCCGAGATGCTGAGACCGACGCCTTCCTCATCTCCTTGTACACGTCCGTGAGCTACAAAGCTCACTGGTTCGGCCTGCACCGTCAGCGCAGAGAAGGAAGTTATGAGTGGGTGGACGGTTCTGCACTTGGTGACTACAACTCGTGGGCCCAGGCAGCGTCGGATGTTCCAGGCGATTGCGTTTTGTACTCCCCATACCTGAATGGCAAGTGGTCCAAAATGCGGTGTGACATCAAGAACTACTTCATCTGCCAAGTCTCTTCAGGTACAGCATGTGAACCTGATTTTATGGAAAAGAATTTAGCCTGTATTTACACAAGCTCTCGGCCGGAGGTTACTGACCCCCACCCAAGATGCAGGGGATGGCGGTTAACGGTTACAGGACCGGCTGGCCACTAGGAGCGCGATTCGTCAGGCTAGAAAAGAATTGAAATCACATGGAATAGCTTTGGTTGCCATTTGAACTATTCTCCTACTCAGTTACTCTCACTCACTCACCTACCTTTTCACTCAACTACTCTTTCCCTCCCTCACTCAATCCTCTTCTGAGTATTACATCACCATCGCTGTTGGTTGTGCCGTGAAACTCGCAAAGAATCTTAATGATAGAAGTTTCGTTTGTCTTTTCAGCACGAGGATGAGCGGCAGGCCGGATTCCCGTCACCGATGTTCATCTGTTTTCTGCCATCCGGAACAGGAAATACGACTGTTTCCATCTTACTAAACCTTTAGTGATCATGTTGGATTTTAGCGGGTTGCTTTTGTGGTCATTTTAGTGGGAATGTTTTTTTCGTCTAGTTACCTGAAGACCCCAGTCCAACTCAACACCTGTTCGAATATAATCACTTTTACCCATAGAAATAAGCTTCCACAATTCACCCCGCTCCACTAAATTTACTAGAAGATGGAATATGCATATGCATATATATATATATATATATATATATATATATATATATATATATATATATATATATATATATATATATATATATATATATATATATATATATATATATATATATATACGCACAGACACACGGACACACATACACACACGCACAGACACACGCACACACACATACACACACGAAACTATATTGTATACGCACACACACACACACACATATACACGGAAGTATATTGTATAAGTACACACACACACAAATAAATCACAAATATAAACAACATGCATATATGTAAATATTATGTTTTAATACTTATTTGGGAGATGTTGTATCATCACGGGATTGAGGATGGCCATATTCTTGCCTCCTGACGTGTGATTTAGACTTCAGTAAAAAAACTTTGTGTTTGTGTATGTTTGTATGAACACTGGGAGATTTGCCCCCTTATGGACTAAAGTGCATCACAATAAACTAATTCGAACTATATAAAATCTCAAAATAAACGTATCGCCGTGAAATGATTTGTGGATCCGACGTCTTTCATGATCGGGTCTGAAGCAAAGGACATCTGTGAAGTACACTAACCAGTATAAATTAGTAAAGGACTAAAACAAACAAACTTACAGATATATGTAAATACTCTGAGCCTTGGTGCATGGCTGTAGAATGTAGGTCTTAGTAGTACCATATATACAAAGGTGACCGTTTGATCATTTACACGTCTTATAATAGGGGATAAAGTTTTCGCGAAAATAAAATCAAGAAAATAAAATCGTTGCAACCAAACAAATCTACATATCCGCTGTTTCCACAAAAGTTGGATAGTCTTCATCTTTAGTGTAGTTCTTGGAAGTATGTACCTCAATGTGCCCAAAGCAAATGTTAACGGCAGAAGGAATCGAAGCAAGAGAAGCAAAATCATACTGCAGCAATCTATCATTAATAAGATAAGTCAATCAGACTTATGAATCATTGGCCATGGATATCGCCAATGCCTTTTTACATGTCTTACCTATTTACTACCATATGGGGTAGCTTTTACGTCATTTTGGCGTAGGAGTCCTTCCACGAAGAAAATAAACCTCACCCATGATAGGCTGACAGAACAAAACCGCCATTATGGTTGAATAACCGTTGTATGACAACCTGCCGGCGACAGCAGGAACGTTGTTTGATGGGCGAGAATAATAATAGCTCGGTCCTAGGACATGGTGGTGTCTTCATCTGGAATGTAATATTCAGATAAGTTAGAGTCTACAACATGAAGCCATCACGACTAGATACTGTAAAGGCTCGAAATAAGCAAGCACTACGAACTGTTACCTCCATGAAAAATGAAGGTATTGTATTTGGTGTGTGTGTGTGTTTGTTTGTTTGTGTGTGTGTTTGTTTCCGGATATTGTATATGTGGGTAGGTGTTGGGAAGACGAGGGTTAAGGTCACCAATGGTGTGTGATATTGGTACTGCACCAGATAGAAGTTCTGTTTTGTATCTTTTATCCTGGGCATGCAGTGGTCTTGATTATTGGTGGCAGATTTAAGGATTAAATTCTAAGGAAGAGGTGGTGCAGGGTTGGGCCCTCTGGCAGCTTGTTGTATTTTACATCCATCTGGGATCTTGGGTGGTTATATGTATGGGAATCATTTTATTGCTATAATTGTAAGATAGAGGATCAAAACATGTCAACTATACACCTTCGTCCGGCTGTGGAGAGGACGGCTGAGACGGTGTCTGCAGAGGCTGCTGGGACGGTGTCTGCAGAGGCTGTTGGGACGGTGTCTGCAGAGGCTGCTGGGACGGTGTCTGCAGAGGCTGCTGGGATGGTGTCTGCAGAGGCTGCTGGGACAGTGTCTGCAGAGGCTGTTGGGACGGTGTCTGCAGAGGCTGCTGGGATGGTGTCTGCAGAGGTTGCTGGGACGGTGTCTGCAGAGGCTGTTGAGGCTGCTGAGTCGACTGAGGTGATGTCTGCTGAGATGGTATCTGCAGAGCTGGAGATGTCTGAGATGATGTCTGCTGACTCGACTGAGATGGTGTCTGCTGAGACGACTGAGGCGATGTCTGCTGAGACCACTGAGATGGTGTCTGCTGAGACGACTGAGGTGATGTCTGCTGAGACGACTGAGATGGTGTCTGCTGACTCGAATGAGATGGTGTCTGCTGAGAAGACTGAGGTGATGTCTGCAGACTCGACTGAGATGGTGTCTGCTGACTCGACTGAGATGGTGTCTGCTGAGACGACTGAGGCGATGTCTGCTGAGACGACTGAGGTGATGTCTGCTGAGACGACTGAGGTGATGTCTGCTGAGACGACTGAGTTGTGGTCTGTTGAGACGACTGAGGTGATGTCTGCTGAGACGACTGAGTTGTGGTCTGCTGAGACGACTGAGTTGTGGTCTGCTGAGACGACTGAGTTGTGGTCTGCTGAGACGACTGAGGTGATGTCTGCTGAGACGACTGAGTTGTGGTCTGCTGAGACGACTGAGGTGTGGCCTGCTGAGACGACTGAGATGGGGTCTGCTGAGTCGACTGAGTTGATGTCTGCGGTGACGACTGAGTCGATGCCTGTGCAGACAACGAAGTTGATGTCTGCAAAGGCTGCTGAAATGGTGTCTGCAAAGGCTGCTGAAATGGTGTCTGCAGAGACGACTGACTTGATGTCTGCAGAGACGGCTGATTTGATGCCTGCAGAGACGGCTGAGTTGTTGCCACTCGAGAAAGCCGAGGCCTCACGCTTGGGCCAGGGCAAGAAGAGATGACAGACTCAATCGTATTTCCATCTTCGGCAGGGACACCCTCTGCGTCTGGAACATACAATGGTTTAGGATGGATTTGATGTAAAGGCTTCTTTACATACTACTGATTAGATGACCAGGTTTTGTCTTGCAAAGAGAGATTTTGTAGCATTCCTAAGACAAGATTCTGACACGAATCGATGTCAGTTTAACCTCACACAGAAATATAGCGCCCATTGGAAGACAATATCCTCACGCCGCTAGAAGCAAACTGCAAAAATGGTACCAAAACTGTAAGAATTTAGAGAAGACGGGCAATAATTTGACAAACTTTGCACTACTACGAAGATACATTTCCAAAGATTAGGAACACGGAAGAGACAATTATATAAGATTATATGAGATGCTTTCAATATGTTTTATGTTTATTGGAACCGTCACTGAAGATGTGTGGTAATCAATAGACAAAACACACTACACTCTATACACTGCACACACACTACGCACTGCACACTCACAGATGCACACATCAGCATTACATAGTTATCTCCATGAAAAATGGAGATATAATTTTGATGAAGTGCAAATTATACTAATTGGGACTTAATTTGCATGACTAATGAGGAAAATCTAGATTTGCAGTGTTTTCCATTATAAGACTCAAATATGTAGTTTATGGCAAGTGTATCATCAACAGATACCAATTATGCAAATACATTCCTAATTTTCATAATTAATGCAAAGCGCCATAATTCATCTAAGTGGTAAGTGATAGGACTGTTAATATTGCGACATGTGTAAGTTAGTTAAAAGTGTTCATGACCAGGCATATATTATGTAAATGTTTAAGTTATTTTCATAAACAGAATAGTTCCGAACTCTTGTTGTTAGAAGAAGTATTCGTATACAATGGACGCTAAGGGAAGAGACGACAACAAACCTTCGTGCTCACTTAGCAGCTGGCCTGGTGTCTGTGGAGACAGTTGAGAGGGTGACCCATCGGCTGCGGCAGCGGGGTCGTGATGCTCCGCGAAGGGCGAGGGACATACAGAACGACTAGATGAGTCAGTGTCGTCTGAAGTTCCCCTGTCCACGGTGAGGAAAACAGCTTGGTTCAGACGAAACTTGTCCCTGATGTCCCAGCCGTGTAGGAGGATGTCTGCTACTTGTCGGATCCCTGTGCCCCTTTTCCTGCCCACTATGATGTCCCTACCAAGAAAGTAACTTTGGTAAACGTAAAAACGATCTACGACATGGAAAATTATCTGTATCATAATAACTTTGACCAACGTGCGGCAATATGTAAGATAAGAATTAGCGCGCACCCATTAGAAATAGAGAAAGGGAGATACAAAAAGCTACCGGTCCAGGACAGAACATGTAAACAGTGTGCAACGAAAGCAGTGGAAAATGAAATACATTTTATATGCGAATGTCCCGAATTTGAAACCGAAAGAAACAGATTGTTCACGAAAGTATCCGAAATCTCCAAAAACTTTTCTAAATTAAGAAATACACAGAAACTCATATTCCTTTTAAAATCTTCCAACCCACTCATCATTGAAAGTGTGGGACTTTTTATTTTCCACTGCTTTCAGAGAAGAAATCAAACCCCCATTAGTACCGTAGATATAGAAACTTACTGTAGAATAGCAATATAGAATGATTTTGAATTCATGTATACCTTTGTTTTACCTTACATTTGTATTTCGACATTGTTGTCAACATGCAATTAGCCTGCGGGCATGAATTTGCAATAAACTATTATTATACGGGCGTCGGTGTGGCGCAACGGTCAGAGTGTTGGGCTCAGAACCAATAGGTCCAGGCTTCGATACTCACTATGCCCCGACGTTGTGCCCTTAGGAAAGGCACTTTACATGACCTTCCCTGACGGTGGACTGACGCCCACCCAGCCGCTGCGGCTAATCTGTCAGGGCACACTACGGATTTGATGCGCCAATGTGCCGACACCTGTTGTGCACGTTCACATCAACCAAGAGCCATTAATGTTCAACTGGGCGACATACGGGTGTAGGATACGGTGACGCCCCCCCCCCCCCCCGATAAAAAAACTTGATATATTCAGTAAGAACATAACATAACGTAAAGTGACCGGTGTCTGAAACGAAAGGGGGGGGGGGGATTCGACCGGTGGTCGGGCTGGTACCTTGCGTGATACGGGGTTCATTGTGTAAATACGATGGTTTTATTTCGCGGTAAGAGGAAAGAGAATTTCAGCGGTGTTTTAAGTTCACGTTTGAAACATCTTGTGGTACAGTAGTACATTGGAAACGCATATCGGTGAGGCCTGAATTCCCGGTGGAAAGATCATCGCGCAACACGTAAAAATACCCCCCCCCCCCGAAAGTTTCAAGATTTACAACAGTATATGTATTCTCTCTAAACACCCCTTTCATAGCGATGGAATACAGTCGTTCTGCTTAATCATAACCTACTCTACTTGTGCAGCCTGAAGCTCCGGGAAGTCGAAAATCTTCTTTAGCCTCTTCATCAGGTCCTCATTTGTGTCTGCGGAATAGACATGGATAATAGGCAAACAATGGAGCGTAATGATAAGTTTTAATTCTTAAACATTATCTTAACAATGATCCTAATTTACCTCATTGACCTGAAGAGAAAGAAAGCACCATGATTCAGTAAGAATCTAAAAGCCAACTTTGGATTCTATGAATTATACGTTAACTAAGATAGGATATTCTTATTTAGCTCAGTGGTAGGCAATGGACTATTGATATATATGGCCTCCGTCGGTCAGTATTGACCATGGTAAAATCCTAATTCACAACAGCCCTTCAGCATCGACTATGGCTAAACAGCCCTACATGTATACGAGAATGTCAGTGTTTCACTAATGATAACACAGCTATGAATTGAGTACAGAATATACATAGTCTTTTCAACTAAACTCTGCCATTTGAAGCCTATCTACAGACACAAGTTCCCATTGGTGGGGGTTATATTACGACCTAAGGATTATATGAGCCACAGCCGTAGCTACGTGTCACAACTCGCACGAGGTCGTAGCTGTTACCTGCGACGCAAAATTTCAACCATCTGTGCCGGCGCTCCTGTATCATCTCTCTCTCAAATTCCTCAAAGGGGCACTCCGGAAAGGTGTCCAGAAGGAGAATGAATTTCCGCTCAATGTAACCGGCCCTGGCCCTCACGCATGAGCAGTAAACATGAGAGCACATGTTGGGCTAGTAAAACAATGCGGTGTGAGTACTCAATGCATTGCTGTTAGTATCTAATATGCGAGAGTTTATGATTAGTGGCTGTGTGTTTGTCACAGCTGTGGTACACCTGTGGAACCGAGACGCGAGAGCTGGATAAGCGATCCTGTCAGCCGCTTAACTAGATTAACATAGGCTCTACCAGCCTCCGCGGGTCGCTGGGAAAATAGTAGAAATTGGCCAAATACACGGCCTCCGTCGGTCAGTATTGACCATGCATGGTAAAATCCTAATGGTCAATTGTATGAAGGGAGTCGGCTACGGAGATAGGGTCCAATATGCGAATGTTACCCTCCATGGCCAGTGTCCCCCGGCAAATGTTCTCCCTATCGCGGTTAGTCTGGTAGAGACTAGGATTAACATGTCATAAGTGAAAAGCGGACATTAGGAAAGGCGAGCCTGAAGAAACAATGCTTTACTTTATGTAGGAAAATAAGGTATGAAATCATTATGAGATCAACTACCGTAGCAAGTAGCAAGTCAGTATTTGTGGAGAATGATAGCGCTCAAGTATTATGTCGTGACCACCGTTTTCCCTCAGCCAACGTGAGTCACGTTTTTTGTGTTTACATCTCAGCAGTGCGGACAAATTGCGCTGAAAAAGGCGCGGGTCTATTTCATGCAGATAAATACAGCTTTTATCAAATGCATGCAAAGAGTGGATAACTATACACACGTGCCTGCCTTATTCTGACCAATCCTCTTACGCTCGACGTTTCTCATCAACCCAGTCTCTAAATTCAAACTTTTTTTCAGAATTTGAGTCTTGATACTGACAAGCCAGGTTTCTATAAGGAACGTAAAACTGGGCTATTTTTTTTTAGAATTGGCTGATTTCCATTTACGTTTTGCAAATAGCAAAATTAGAACTAGTGATCATGTTCACCCCCTTGAAATATAGAAAGGGTGGTGCCATTCAAATCGTCTCTGTTTGGCTCGAACTACAGAATAATCAAATTTAAAAAAAGAAAAGGACGAAATGATTATCACGTTTGAATTCAAAACTGCCTCACTTTGGTGCCATCCAGACAATGGTCGCTTGGCAACAACGTTGTTTACAGCGAGGCTGGGCGCCATGATTGGTAGGAAGCTGAATCCTTTGCGCAAGAGTAGTGCAAGTTCAGAGCAGTAAGATACTTTTCAACTACAAATAATGGCAGAAAATAAAGAATTCGAACCCCATTCTCTTTCAAGTCTACAGGCAATTGTAAGGACAAAGAGAGGTAGGATTCCTTTCATAGCTTGTTTTTTTGTGTGCCTTTGTTGCTTTGTTGTAGCCAGTTTCAAGAGTACATGGCAGTTCAACAAATGCGGAAAGGTGTTGACAAAGAGCATTTTGCGGGGATATGAATGAAAGAAGGCGGAGATTTCGAATTTGATATCCTCTATTGTTAACGTTACTTCTTCACATAGATGCAGTTGATTTGGGCAACCAACAGTTTTGGGCAACAGGAACGCGCACGTTAGTAATCGATAAGTTTCTTTTGGTAACGTTAACTTGATCTTGAATATCACGTTGATCAATACGTTGATAACTTGTAGTTGTTTTAGGCTATGCGGGAGCCACGACTGGACAAAGAGTCGTAGACTGCATTTGAGTATCGCGTATCCCTGTTGAATTTAAATATAAAGATTGAAAAGACGTAGCAATACGCTAAATTGTTGCTTCTTCATGCCATGTCACGTTCTAGAGCAAGTGACGAACTTGAGGTCATCCGAGGTGACATCAGTTGCTAAGCAACAGGGTTGTTTACAGGTTCGAATCATTCGGAGGTTAGCCGTTCTTAGAGTTAGAGGCGGCCACACAAAAGGACCTCTCTAAAGAATATAGACAACAAAACAGTTCTCAGCGGCAAGTAAAGCCATACAATGAACGACAATTTCCCCTTACAGGTCATATAGCACGTGCAGGCCGAAAAGAGGTAAGGTTAGCCTTATTTCGTGCTTTTCGGCACTCTTGTTTTCATCGGTTTTCTTCTAAACTGTAAACGTTAGTTAACAATTCTTCGGTTTTGTTCTGAACTAAGTCTTGATGGTTACAGCGTAAGAGGATCGGCTATACACTGATCGATAGTTGAGATGATTGCAAAAAGAAAGCTTTGTTTTTAAACAGTGAGGTGCACGGGGCCCCCCTCCCACCTCGTGTTTGCTTCCGTTGTGTTTCTGTCACCATTGACAAGTGTGAACATGCGGAGCAATTTTGTGTGAGTCAAAAGCTGGAACCATCGTTCAATCTTGTTCTTCATTCTTGTAGTACTGTTAGTAGTCTCTTTCTGCTGTTAAATATATTTCAGTTTTTACCTTTAGTATCGCCAATCCTTTGTTCTTTCTTCTTCTATCAAATGTTTACATCCAGCGTCACACACAGTGGTTTTCTTCCAGGGCTTCTTGCTTTTCTCTGACGAGTTGGAATTTCCAATTATTCTCTCCACCTTTTTGCTGTTGAGAAAGCTGAGTCTGTATTCTTAAGATGTTAGCCCCCCACCCTACTGCTGGACACTCAGACATCACTTCTGAGGAGGTGACCATGTGGGATCCTTTTTTTACTATTGAATAAAAAGAATCTAGATCTGCAGGAGTGTATTATACCGGGGGACTTTGGGTTGGAGATCTGTTTGGTCGTGTCTTTTCAGGGTGGCGAATAATGAACCCTGGTGTAATTATGTTAGTAGTTTGAAAGCTGCAGGATAGAACTACAATAGAAAACATTATATTGATCTTTACAAGCATGGTATTTTGTTTTAGAAACCACAATTCGTTCATGAATTTGATTTTTTTTACATGCACATTCACCCCTCCCCACATGCACCAGAGGCCATGCACTCACATTTACCTCCTCAATATGCTCAAGGATATCCCATTAAAAACCTGGAGGGGAAGGGAAATATGTTTTACCCTCGTTCATTTGAAGGTCCTAACTATACTCAAAAAGCTGTTCTTCATAATTCTGAGCTCAACACCCCTTCTGAAATCTTTAATGGGATAGCCTTCCAGTAAGAGAACAACCAAGAAAGGTACATGTACACATGGGGGACATGAGTAGCACTGGAGAGTCAGGGAGGTAGCCCCCTGGGGAGACCCCAGAGTCGTAGAAAGTCGAGGGGGTGCGGTGTAGGGTGTTGGACTGCAAGGTGTCTGGTTTAAGTAAATGTTACAAAAAGCATGTTTCCAAAGGCTTTGGATTTCAAAACATAATCATTCTTTTTTCTGCATGCATTATCCAGCAAAAATACAAATTTTTCTCTACATCATTGATGTTTAATATTTACTGTAACTGTTTCCTTAACTTACTAAATGTAGGTGTACCTGATATGTTGCTCTTTTCACCACTTTTAAGTCTTGTAAAGTTTAGAGTGTATGTTGTCCATATTGAAGGAAATGTTGGGTATGACTGTTCAATACACTTACAAGAAGAAAAGAAATGACTTTTTTCATGATTGAGATGCATGTTGTCTACATGTACCTTAATTTGAGCATGACTTGTTCTAAAGTTTGTCATATAGTCTCACCTTAACATACATCTGTTTGGCCTCCATACCATGCCCTAAAGCCAATACTATTAGGCAGATTAACCCTGAAACAGATGGATAGACAGATGATAAAATCTGAATTCAGGGAGCTACAATGTAGGTCTACTTTACCATAGACTTTGATACAGCATCATTAGTTGGCATGTGATCAGGACATGTAGAGATGAGGATATCTCTAAATTGCCATTACTTTTGGCTGTATGGCTTGGCCACAGGGAGCTATGATGTTAAACTTTGTGGATGAGGTGTGACTTCAGCATTATAACAGAACAAAAACCTGGATGTTGACCAAATGGAAATTCTAACCAGTGGACATATGAAATTGTTGCGGTGATTAAGAGCCTCTGATCCTGTAAAATCAAATGAATTTATGAGGTGAGAAGTCTTGAAGTTCACACCTTTTCCGTTAGATGGATGTCCCTTTTCCAAAGATTTCTCTGATACCAGGTGGATTTAGGCAGTGTGGGGGCATTTCATGTAATTGTATCCCTCCTCTCAACAGCAAATATTGGAAAATGTCTAAGTTTGGGTGAACACAGACAAAAGACTATTAATTCCCAGTATAAAAACACTGAGACTGAAATGAGCTGTCATAAGTTTCGTATGCATGTTTGATGATTTTTGCCGAAAAAGATCAACTGAATACTTACAAATACAGTACTGTTGTTCCTTTGGGGGAAACACTTAACATGCATATACAGAAAGTGATTTATGTTTGAAGTTGCAGAACATTGTGCCTGTCAAGAGGAACCTGGTTGTCTGTCTTTCCCATCCGTTGGACGGTGACTGGTCTCGCCTCCTCGACTTTGGTGCCGTCTGGGCAACAACAGATCTGAAGGGACTGTTACGAACATGAACTTCAGCCCTGCTGGCTAAACGAGACCAAACAAGCAATATCATTTTCCAATGTTTATATTAGATAGAGTAATGCAGCTGACGAGTCAGCTCCCAGAATAAGTGGTTTTGATTTGATTTAACAGGATATGGAAAATCAGACTATGATGATTGGCTAAGATGGCAAACAATCAGCACCAAGGACAAGGATGATTGATCAAGGTGATAGCCAATCAGCACCAAGGACAAGGATGATTGATCAAGGTGATAGCCAATCAGCACCAAGGACAAGGATGATTGACCAAGCTGATAACCAATCAGCATCAAGGACATAGATTGCCAGTAGCCAATTAGTAGCAAGGACAAGGATGATTGATCAAGCTGAAAGCCAATCAGCACCGAGGACAAGGATAATTGATCAAGCTGATAGCCAGTTAGCACCAAGGGCATTGATGATTGATCAAGCTGACAGCCAATCAGCACCAAGGACATGGATTGCCGGTAGCCGATTAGTAGCAAGGACAAGGATGATTGATCAAGTTGAAAGCCAATCAGCACCAAGGACATGAATAATTGATCAAGCTGATAGCCAGTTAGCACCAAGGACATGGATCAAGCTGATAGCCAATCAGCACCAAGGACATGGATTGCCAGTAGCCAATTAGTAGCAAGGAAAAGGATGATTGATCAAGCTGAAAGCCAATCAGCATTAAGGACATGGATGGCTGATAGCAAATCAGTACCAAGGACTTGGATGATTGGTTAATCTGATAGCCAATTAGTACCAAGGATGAGGCAGACTAGTGGAATATCTGAGCAAGGAGGTATGACTGAACAGAAGATATCTATAACCACAGCCTTCAGCTTTTTTCTTTGAAGTGGGAGACAGGGTCTTCAACGTACCAGCTAGCTTCTTACACGTTTGGTTTCTGAGCAGGTGCATATAGTTTGGGGAATATGTTGCTGAAAATATGTTTTTATATGGCTCTGAAATAGGAAGTTCAATTTAACATGTGTTACTTTGGTCCGAGTGAATAGTTGATCAGCATCCAGTGCATGGAACTGGGCTGTAGTATCACATTTGATAACCAATCAGTAATAAGGTCATGGTAGGTTGATGGAATCTCATTGGAGAGCCAAATGAATTACAAGTGTCTGTTACCCAATGGTCTTCCTGCTCAAAATACATTGCAAATGTTAACAAGACAGGGAGATTGTTCGACATTGAAAGAAATGTAAATGTTCGACATTGAAAGAAATGTAAATACACGTAACTACATGTAAGTTGGCCTAGGGGGTTATGTTTTTGGGCCTGTTAGTGTGCATGATTATGAACAACATAAGAAGCTATTGATGGACTGTATAAGATTATACATTTGGTTTGTGTCAACAAAACGAACGTTTGATTGTGGGTCTCCTATCAGCTTTCTATAACATTTCGTATAATAAATGAGAATTTGGTATAATTTCTTGGTAGTAAATGATGAAAATTTCATACTTGTTCATACTGACACATCTAGGTTAGGTAACCAGGTTTTCCTCTGTCGAGCGGTTCTTGGCCATGTAGGGCCCAGGTGTTTAGTTAGATTGTCACTCCATCTTATTTTGGGGCGCCCTAATATCATTAGACATACAATATATAAATTTGGATATCGTCTGCATACTCGTTGATGACATGCTTCAATTGCAGGTTCCTGAAAGATATAGCTTTGTTACTTGCAATTGATGTAATTATGGATAAATTATGGTAACTAGGACCTTATTTGCATAAAAAGAGAACTGCTTGGCTTGATAGTAAATGCGGGCTTCATATTTGTGACAAATGATGCACAAGCTTTATTTTGTCAATAAATCAAATGCAAAACATCCAAAAGATAAAAAATATTAACCTATAGAAACTATGAGTTCTAAAGTGAGCCTAAAAGTTGTCTCCTTTCCGGTACAATCATGATTTACCTTTGTTATACACCTTGACTTTTGCCTTTTATAACAAGACTGAGATTACTTAATATGCATGCTGTAATTTTGTAACAAAGATACTAAACTAGAATACCATAACATTGACATATAACAAACTGAAAGCTAGACTTGACAATCAATGCAGTTGATTGTTCAGTTTCCCAGGATGCATCTGATCTCTAGTTTGCACATCTTTTAGTTTTGCATTTTTGGCTGCTACAGTAGTGTACGCCATGTTTTTAGCTTCAAAGCAACAAACTAATTGTTACTTTTTGAAAAGATACCATAACATTCTTTGATAAATGTTAGACATGTTGTTAATTGTGATGATTATGTATAAAAAAAATGATACATCAAACACAAATTTCTTAAAACTACTTCCTGCCAGAAAGAAAGTGGTCACCATATCAATTAACAACACTGTGATGTTGAAGATTTCAACCTCAAAAGGCTCAAAAATGTTTAACATTTGGAATGTTTTCAAGCGTGGAACAAAGTCAAAATGCACCATACTGGCGTACATGTGGTGCAATCATAATTTTGATGTGTATTCTACCTTACATTAAATCTTGATTGAAATTGATATTTCAAAATATATTGTCTAAATTCCTTTGACCTAATTTCCTTCCTTTCTTTTTGTAGAATATTGTATAAGAGCCCTAAAACACTACAAAAACACTCTACAGACACTGCACATCATAGAAATGTTCACTGTGATCACTATAGAAATCTCATACTTTCTGGTGAACCAATATGACAAAGTAGCAGCCTACATGTACATGTATCTTGGTCTACGTGTAATCATTCCAATGTATAGTGAGCATACCGTTCTCGATAGTTGGGATGTCCCTTATAAAAACGTCATTCAAAGTGTACAACACGCTACTGCTAGACATGTTGGAATTATAATGCAAGCTAGAAGATGTATTATGTATACGATGTATAAGGTATAAGATGTATAGGTTATTGATTTGTTCATGGATATAATTCAACTCTTTTAGTCACATTCAATACATTGCTACTTAATTGTGGTACATATAAGACTTAAGGTATTCAACTATGATCCCACATCAAACAAAACTATAACAAATGATATAAAACCTAACAGTGATAGCATCTGGTAAGAGGGGTTGGGTTGGGTTGGTGCTCTCACATCTTCTCTGCTCAGTTCGCCTGTTTATGCAGCACTGCATCCTGAGAAAATATAAAGCAGATCTAATACTATTAGATGGAGCCTCTACCCATAGAAACAAATGGGAGAAAAACTTCCCCTCATAACCCCAACTTCCCTTGCTGTCATTTGCTGCACACACATTCCACACAAAAATCTAAGTAATATGAATGATAACAGCAGGGATAAAGGGTTAACATGACTTTTAAACAGTGCATGTATTTGCAATAAACTTTGAATCATATCTTTGTCACAGTTTGTCTTTAAAAGAGAGTCAGCTTCTTTGGTTTAATGAATCATTCTCTAGTTCTTAAATGTGTCTTGAGATTGTTGTCAGCACTTACCCCATTACGTGTTAGAGTATCTCATCTTCTTCCTTGTTGCTCTGCGGCTTGGTGTTTGGTGAGTCTTTTTGGCAGTAAAGGACTGGAACATGTTCCTCTCCCTCTGCCGTCGGTCCTGATAGAATAACCAAGAATTCAGCACTTTTGTTGGATAAATAGGGCCAGGGAAGGCTGAGATGTATATTAACCATTTTGCTCACTAGGTTTGGCACTAGCAAGTCCACTACTTATTAATCACTTCTATATACTGTATATTCTACAATAACATTTTGAATCTGGCAAATTACTAACATATTCTGCAGATCAAAATCAATTTGTCTCTTTTTCCAAATTTTTTAACCAAGAACTAAGGACAACATTTTTTACAATTAGTGAACTTTTTTTTACTTCAAGCTTCTTAACTTGATTAGTAGTTGGTTCTTAGCCTCCAAGTTGTCTAGAGGTCATATGTACATGTGTGTTAATCACATAAGATCCATTCAATGTTAATTGATAATCTTACCCCAATGGTGTTTGTCATGGCCTCTAAGGCAGCATACACATGTTCCACATTCAGTTGGCCCATGAACGTTGATGGGGTGGTCGTTGCTGTGTCCTCGCTCGTCTCTTTTTGGTCTGCTGTCCAGAGTCCTGTATTCACCAAGTGTGTCAGTAGGAGACTTCCGGGCTTGACCTTCTCAGCTGAGTCAGACGATGACATGTAGCGGAAGACAAACTGTCGAGTCACTTTTACAGCACGCTCCAACTCTTCTGTGGTAGCATTTTCCATCTTAGATTGCATCACAGACTTCAGTTTCTGTCTGAAGCAGTCATGGAGGGACTCTATGGTGACATCTGCCATCATGTCCTCTAGCGTTTCATACAAATGCACAACGTTTTTGAGTTGGATGGCACTGTGTGGTTCTGGCAGCAGATGGGCAGGAAAGGGGCTTGTTAGCATGGACAACCATTTCTTTGTATAGTCCACAAGAGGCTCTGATGGCTTCCCTTTCGTCCGTTTAAGCAGGAATAGTACGACCTCCATGTGCTCAAGCAGTGGTTTTGCGATGCGGTCACTCTCGTTTCTTTCCCGCAGCGCGTTGACAGTGTCTGTTGCAAGTGGTTCTTGGGGCACGTGGTTGCATATGTCATGCAGAATGCTTGCACTAGCAGAAAACAGTTCGTTGGCATATGCAAACTTTGGTAAGCCCTGTTCGTCATTGATATAGGCTTTGCCCAGCACTAAGGTGTTGGCCAGTTCCATCTCAATCTTGCTGAAGTCGAAGAACAGTTGCCGTCCAAGGCCATATTCTGTGTTACACTCTGAGTGCTTCATGAACTCATTTGACCATGTGTAGTGGATAACATCCTTCTTTTTGACATCGAGGATGGAGACTTGTGGAATGACACTTGAATGTTGTTCTCGAACCAAGAAGCTTACTGCAGGGCAGGTCGTGGTGGCAGCAAGCTTGGCAACATTGGTGAGGAACTTGTTCTGCAGATTGTACAAGACACTGATGGCAGTTTGGAGATGACTGTCAGGAATCTGTGGGTCAAGCAGGCATTCTGTGATGGGACGCTCTTCATGCATTGGCGGCATAGTGGCAAATCTCTCATCAACTGCCTTTCCACTGCCATGTAGCTGATGCCAAGCCTCCTTGAACTCTTGGAAGGACTTTTTCAAATGTTCCTTTTCCTGCTTTGTCAGTTTACTGTCATAGATGAACTCACAAATTTGCATGTCCTTTGCTTTCTCCTTTGCCAGCCTGTGACTCAGACGTGACTTCACTATCGTTGTCCACCTGAGGAGAGGATGAAGGTGCTTTATGTAAGGAAGCTGTTCGTGCATTGAGAAGAACAATCCCAGAAAGGGGTATGCATCTTGCAGATCTCTGCCACCATTCATGAAATGACAGTGCAGCTTTTCAAATGTCCTCATCTCTGTGACACGGAAGAGCCTCAAGGCATGATCATGATGGTATTCACGATTAACCCCTCTCTCAAGCTCTTCTACTTTGATTTCCAGACATTTGGGGCCTTGCTCAATGTCAATATCTTCAGACAAGGCAGAAACTTGCTGCTCTCGAAGGGATGATGGAATCGTCTGGACCAGTTTGTCTACAAAAGCAGAGAATTCTTCCTCCAACTTCTCCCTTTCTTCACGAGTATTACAAGTGTTCTGTCCACTTTTGTGGGATCCATTCAGCAAGCTGTTGGTATGCTGGATGACAGAATGTAGCAGACGGCAAACGTCTTCACTTGTACCAGAGATAACTTCACCCAGTGCTTTCCAATCAACATCTACAAACTTTGTGCAAATATCAATGGCCTCTTGACCCTTGTCATGATCTTTGAAGATGAATTCTCCCAACTGTTCTGGCTTGCAGACCTCTGCATAGTGGCTAGCCAGTAGGCATCCATGGACTAAAAGATGCAAACAACGGTATGCTGCAGGAGACAGCTGGCGAACGGTGAACCATTTTCCCCCTCGAGCTTCAGGGCTAGCAACAACATACCCAGTTTGCTGAGTTACAGTGCCCCCTGAGCTGACGTTTTGGATGTAGGACTGGCTAGGCTGGCTTCCTTCAAGGTGATTTGTGGAAACAGATGGAGACTTGCAAACAGGGCATACCATTTGTTGTTCAGCAGATGTTGGAGCTAGTGATTGTTGGGCAACTAGAAATCCACAGGAACAAGACCATACAGTAGCTTTTTCATCCCACATTTGTTGGTTTGCGGCTGTATACACTTCCGGTGGGTCATCATCATTGTTGTCAATAGCTAGTACATATGGTGCATTTAACTTCTCTGGATTGGTCAAATACTGCTGGAAGGGTGACTGAATCTTCATGTTTTGTGCCAGGCTGGAGCTTAGGGCACAGAGGAGGTGCATGATAACTGACTTCTTCAGTATGTCATCCAAGCTGGATTGTTCTGAGACACACAACTTGGAGTCTTGCTCTCCTACAGTGCACAACAGGGCCTGTTTGTATGGTCTTGGAAAGTCAGAAATCATCTTTGCAATTGTCTGGGCAGCAGCTTTCTCGGTGTCACGAGCTGGCCGCACTGTTCGCACCAAGAAGTAGAAGTCATAAAGTGTTGCCAAGAGTGAGAATCTGGTTTCTTCACATCCCTTTGCCTTCTGTATCAGTGCATTCATTTCTCCATCATCTCTCTCCTTCAGGAGCGCTAGTGCCTTCATTGCATCTTCATAGCCTGTGGCATACCTCAGTGGGCCGAAGGGAAACCTGGACTCCAGTTCATGTTTTTCCCATTCTAGTTCTAGCAAGGCAGGCAACATTGGGCCGAGGTCTTTGCTCACATCACGTAGTCCCAGCAACCCACAATCTGGTCGAAGCTGTTTCAGAAAGAACAAGACCATGGATGCCTTTCTTGACAGAGTTGGCTCCTCCTTTGGTGATGGAGTGAAAAGTTGGGTGTTGACTTCCTGCAGCAGGTGTTCTGACATTTGCATCTCCTCTCCTTGTTCTTGTATAGCCAACATTTCCTGTAAGGCTCCAGCCATTCCTGTTAGGAAAGCTCTTATGAATGCAACAGAACAGATAAATTGCAAGTCGCAACTGGTTGATTCCCTTATGACCTTTGCAGCCCTGACCAGAACATCAAACATAAGGTTATCAGCCGTTCCAAGTTCCATTGCATGTTGGGCAATAGGGGAGAAAAATCTGTCCTGGATGATGTCACTGCAAAGGGTAGCAAGGTGTGAGTCAAACCCTGCCGTTGATTGTAAAGAATGCAGGCAGATGTTTAAGGACTGCAGGGGTGGATGTTCTTCCAATGCAAGGTCCTGGTCCTCAATGATCTCTTGGAACAGACCTAGATGTTCAGGATAGTTTGACTGGGTCTGATGACTCTCCTGCTCAAAATAGAGGATGCGATCGAGAACTGGACCAGCGTATCTGATGGATCCTGTGGGTAGCTTGCTTAACTCATTCAGGATACTGTCAATAAGAATGGTGTCTGGGTTTGCATCCAAGCACCTTCCAAATAGTAAGCAAAGGAACTGTTGTAGTTGTTCTGAAGATATCTTTCCACTATTCCGTAGGTTCCTGGCTGTCTCAACAACTGAGGAGAACATTGGCTGTGAGTTCATGCAGTTGTCTCCCTCACATTTTGCTGTTTGTGCAAGATTATTCATGACAGAGACTTCTCCTGAAGCAAGGTTTAGTGTTGTGGCAAGGTCATTACAAAGCCTTAGGAAATGGAAAATCGGTGTGTCTCTACTCACTTTTGCAGCAAGTGAAAGCAGTGTAGTGACCTTTGCGTGCCATGCCTTAAGACCACCACAGGAGTCAATGAGAGACTTCTCAGGTAGCATGGCTGTGCAGTACACCTCTACAAGACGCTCTGATATTGTTGAACTTTCTTCAAATTCACCGTCTGGACATTCATGACTTTCTTCTTCTTCTTCTTCTTCTTCTTCTTCACTATCATTAGACTCTGTTGTTGGTGTTTGCTCATTGACTTCTAGCTTCTCTTTGTCCACATGCAGAGCTTCTTCGGTATCAAAAAGATCTTCATCCAGAGCTGGTGGTGACGTCACTGTCTCTTCATCAGTCAGTAGGATAACTGAGATGTCTTCTTCCTTCACAGTTTCAGGGCCTTGCTCACTGGGCTCTTCTGTGGCTTCTATGCCTGTTGCCAACAAGCCTGCCTCTTCAGCTTCCTCTATGAAAGAGTCTGAGTCAGAGTCATTAAGCGATTCCATCGGTGCTTCCATGGCATTCTCTTCTGCCATTGTTGGTTCTGACTCACTGCTCATCATTGTGGCTAGAAGGTCAAGGACATCCAACTTCACAACATCGACACAGGATGAGATGAGCTGAAGTTCATTTGAAAACAGCTCACTGTTTCTCCAGTAGCAGGTGACGACATCAGTGATGGTCAATTGTGGAGAGTCTGGTTTTGAGATGATCGTCTTCTGTGCTATGGCCCATCCCAGCACTTTAGTTCTGAGTGCAGTCTCAAGTCGAGAGCCATGGTCTTTTGACATAAGGTTGCAGAAATCATCAATCAGGAGGTCCAGGTGGTTGCACAGCGCTGACCTTTGAAAGACATCAGGAATGCACTTGTCAACAATATCTACAAATCGATGAACCTGTAGTTCTGCTTCCTTTTGCTTGAGAAAACCATCCTCATCAAGATTGTCCTCATCTTGTTGTAGCTGTCTCATTTCATCGAAGAAGAGATCTTTCTGTTTCTCCAGCTGTGCCAGAAAATGAAGGCAGAAGGGGAACTTGAGATCGAAAACGACCTCTGGCAGGTCACACGATTCTGGTCCACATGGCTCTGGGCAGCCATCGAAGTTCAACATGTCTCCATTTTGTGCAAGATCAATCCAAACAGACTGCTGCTCGGGTGATCCACTGAAGAAGCTTTCCCATGCAGATTGACTTTCGATGAGGAAGATAGCTTTGGCCAGGGGCTGCCTTACTTGCAGGGAAATAAACTGCTGCATTGCAGTTTGTAGTCCAGAGCAGCTGTGAAGCAGCTGCCGGTCACATGCAACCTGGACCTGCCAACTGTCAGCATCGCCTTCCTGGTGCAGTTCGCTGAAGCATGGTGCTGATGTGTAGACATGTTGTTTCAGGAACTCCATTAGAACTGGTGAGTCTGAGATGTCACTGACAAGCTTCAAAATATCCTCCACTGGCCGTCCCTCATTCCTATACTTGAAGCAAGTAAAGCACCACATCAGTTGTTCTCTTGCAACGTCTGCAAAAGGACGCACCGTGGACTCAAGCACTTCTCTGACTGTCATGTTGAGGAGTTCCTTGATCGGGAGTGTTGGTTCCTCAATGCTGTCTAAGGTGACTTGCTGCCAACCACAGAGAAAGTTCAACTGCCAAGGGTTTTCTTCCACCTCTCCTCCCTGTTCTACATGAATGAGTAAACATACATGTTTGTCACAAAGGCTTCCAGTCGTTTTACGAGCTTTGATGTACTCATTCCTGTAATGATCAAGCTGTGATTTTGCCAACAGCATGTGAGGACCATCCAGGGAAGGTGAGCACTGCAATATCAGAAGAGAAGCCTTGGACTCCAGCCAGAAGTGCTGAATTGTTGAAGACAGCTGCTTCTCTGATTTGAATGCACTCAATTTTTCAACCTGCAAACCTTCACTCACAGCCATGCCAGTATGGCTATTGATGAAATCTTCCAGACAAGCTTCTATGTCTGTGTGGACATTACTGAAGGTGTGAATCACAAGCTTCAGCAATGGAGGTTGCATGGAGTACATGTCAGGATGTTCCCCAGACTCTGTGGTGGTATCTTGTCCTGCGGTTGGGACTGGGCCTTCACCGCGTAACATGTGTTCAAGGAACTTTTGTAGTCCTCTGTGAGTTGGTTGGTTGAAGTACTCCTCTTGCAACTTAACTATGTCAGGAAAGCTTGTTTTTGCCAGGCTCGACTTAGAGGCTCTGAGCATGCCGTCTGGTGATGCTATCCACATCAGGTCAGCCTTGCAACCTGTCAGTACTTCCTTCTGGTTGAGATTCTGTCCATGATTGCTGTGCCACAACACTAGGGAAGGCAGAGTGTCGTCATGGAACCCAATGAACAAGTCTTCCTTGGTGAACTGCTGTCCAGGTACTGTTGAGATGCCATCAACCCAACACTGAAGCTTCTCAATCAAAGACATCTGGTGGGGATTGATCACATCAGAAAACCTCAACAGTTGCTTTTCAAAGCGATTGAGGAAGGGTGGGTCGGAGTAGTTGACTTTCTGTTGGTCGATCAGCACAATGCATCGGAAGTTTTCATGCACTTGACACATTGGGTTGCTGTATGCTCCAAGGGCAACACGGCAGTTTCGTTTCTTCCCAACTACTGTGTAATTCTGGTTTAACATGTCATACAGACTTCCGTAGATGCTGTCAAGATCTCTCAGTATCAAGATGCATCCTCTCTCCATGCAAAGGATGATTCGGCTGAGAGTACGGTAGTCATAGTCTTCGGAAAGGTCGTCATCCAGGTGACTCCCAAAGATAGTGACTTGCTCTCTGCAGTACAGATCTTCTGAGTCCCTGATCATTTGTTCTAGGATGCCAACGGCTGAGTCACCACTGGTGATGAGCATGAGGTGTCTAGCCTGCTTGTCTCGTAGATTGTCTTGTATCAGCTGTTTTACATCAAAGTCCTCCGCATCCTCATCAAGATCAATGTGAAGGGCCCTAAGTTTCTGTTGGAAGGTTTTTATGATGGTTTTTCTCTCAGTAGACAGGCCACCAAAGTTCCTGAGAAGTCCTCGCTTCAAGACTTTGAGGTTGAACTGGGTCATGACAACAGCACCTGTATTGACATGTTCTGGCGAACAGATGCACTTGATCAACGAATAGTAGTCACGCAGACCATGGAAGTTTTTGTATGTTTGCTTTTCCTCATATTCAAAGTAAGCTTCAGCAAGCGCCTTGAGGGCCTTATCTTGTGCCATAGTGAGGTGTCTGTCACCATGATATGCTCTCTCCAGTGCAGCCTCTGCAAGAGATTTTCCTGTCAAGTACAGATCTTTTGTGTCTGGTTCTGGTCGAGACAAGTGAACAGCCCTGTTCATCTTTGCAGCATCCAAAGCCCAGTTTGAAATGCCCACCACAGCAACGTCTGGGAACTCGTCGTCAGCTGGCTCAAGGAGACTATGTAGGACTTTCAAGGGGTTGAATCTTGATTCTTCTGCAAGACCAATTTCATCCAAAAGCACCACAGGTAGGACACCTCCCTCATTGTGTTCTTTGTACTTCTTTGCCTTGTCGAAGACCTTAATGATGCCCTCTGAGGTTGACGATTCAGACCCTTGATGAGAGACAACATACAGTTGTGGAAGTTCCTTGAAGTACTTATTCGAAGAATCCCGACCTCTTAAGTTGCTTCGAATCAACTGCATAGACAGGGATTTGCTGCAGCCTGGCTTTCCAACCACAAAGACAGGAATCCTGTTCAAGATGCAGACTAGCAAGACAAACACATTTTCACACAGTGCTCCATTTTTTGCTGTACCTTCTGGCAGCTCCATTCGATCAAGAAGATCTAACTGTTCTCTGTGGATGACGTCTTCTATCTCATGTTCAGTCACGGTAACGTTGTGTCGTCTCATGACCTCTGACAGCTCTTTTCTGTACTTTGCACGATTCTCTGAATCTGCAAGTCTGGAGTGATAACAGTGTGCAAGTGTAAGGATGACACTCCGTACATCAACATCATCACATGGATGAGAAACATGCGTGCTTAGCCAGTAACCTGTTTGTTTGTAAAGAGCTTTTACTCCTTTTGTCTTCAGCATGTTCACAAACCATCCCATCAGGATGCGGCAACGGTTGACATCCCGCAGACTGACACCAAACTGGTTCCCTTCCACCCTTCGAATGAAGTTTTGTGACGAAGCCAAGAGATCAACAAGCATGGCAGATTTGACTTTAGATTCAGCAGGGAACACTCCAGTGACCATCTTTGTAATGTAGGACCTTTCGTCTTTCTCGTCCAGGGTCCCATAATCCCAGACGTAGTCCAACATTGACTCTGGGAGAGGGTGTACTCGGTACACAAGCTTGGAGTATTCATCAACTCTTGCTTTGCCCTCCAGCCCAGCTGTATGCAGCTGAGAACTTTCCCGTTGCCGGTAGGGGTTGCAAGCTGCCAACAAGATAAGATTTTCCGGCAGATTCTTTCCAAGCATGGAATGATGACAAATGATTTCGTTGATTAGTCCAAGATGGTCGCAGGTGTTGATTTCATCCAGAAAGGCCCAAACCTCACGAGACAGATCTTTCCTTGCTTCTGCAGCTCTGTCTGTCACGAAGGCTGTGATTTTATCTTCTGTGACTCCAGCATGTATGCTAAGGACCTTGAATGGGACTTCACATGTTTTCGCAAGGTACCTGATGAGGCTTGTCTTGCCACAGCCTGTCTCTCCCATGATGATGACTGGGATGCGAGCCCTCACCCTCATAATGACAAGTGCCATCTTCAACAGATTGTCTGGTGTTAGGGCATACCTTCTGTCAAGCGTACCCGTCCCTTCTTTCTTCAGCTTGTGAGATGTACTTCGAGCAATCCGCTCTAGTATTATTTGCAATTCATCCTGTGTCAACTTTGAAAACTCAGGAAGGGGCCGGTTGACCTGCTGTTTGAACAAATCCTGTATTCTGATAGGGACTTGTTGGAGGCTCCTGTATAGTGCAGATACAGTTTGTGCATCCTGGCTGTGAAAGATGACCATCAAATGGTTGCTGTCTGCCCAACGAATCATTCCTTCTACTCGACTGACCATTTGCATTGCTGACGATGTTGTGCTTGCAGCTTCTTTCAGCTTTTGTACAGCTTGCTCCTTTGTCATTGCAGATGACTGACTGCTGCGGCAGGATACAACTGACCGGGATGCAAATTCCTTTGAAACTTCGAGGAGGGCTGTGAACAGATTCCTTCGCACTTGGTGCTCTTGTTTATCTCCCAACATGATGCGTAGATTTGCAGTGCGAAAGTACTGACTGGCTGAAAATTTCTTCAGCTGGTCTGCCAAAACAGACAAGAATATCTCAACTATGGTGAAAGAAAGGTCGGCACCAGTTGAGAAATACTTTCTCAAAAGATCTTTACACCTTTTGGCAGGGAGAGGAGTGACCCTCTTTGGTCCTGACAACGGTATGTCTGTCTCATCAATGGTTGCTCTGTCCAAGGCATCCAGGTAGTGGCACACAACTTGAACTGGGCTGTTGACCTCTGGACTGATGATGAAGTTTTGGTAGTTCTCCCACTTGAGATGAACCCTTTCAAAGCACATGCTTGTTACTAATGTGTTGCGTAGAGCATGATTCAGGGTGTTGGCCACTTCCATGATGATGTACTCTGTGGGTCTTTGTACAAAATCTGTTCCAGAATGTACAGCACCTACAACAATGAGCTCAAAAATGAAAGCATCCAACAGGTGTGGGTCATCTACAGGTGAAATGTCCAGGTGCAGAACCTGGTATGGCTGTATTTTGAGGTTGGATAATCGTTTCACCATGTAGTCTCTGGTGATTGTTCCCCCAAGAGGAAATGACACAACTCCCATGTCCTTTTTGCTTGCCTGCTCTTGAACAAACTCTGTCTTTCCCAATCCAGGGATGTCTGATGTCACCATTTTTACACTTGGCCATAACCTGGAGAAGCATTGCCTCATAGCGACGTCGCTCATGCCTTGGATCCTGTGGGTGAGGCGTGAAAACTGATCCAAGATTGGATGATGTGTGCCTCCTCTGCATACCAAAGCCATGAGGAAAGGGCTGTCTAATGAGTGCAGTTGTTTGATCTCATCCACAAGCCTGAACTGTATGTCACTTTGTAGGAGCTCCACATTAGCAATACAAAACAAGCAATTGCCCAGTTCAGGCTGCTTTGGAGCTCCTACACACCTTTGGAGAAGAAGGTGTAGTTCTCCCCATTTTGTGTCAGGACTGCATATGATGATCTGATGTGGTTCTGGGAAGCTACCTGTTGTACTCTCATACAGATTCATGATGATGTTTACAACCTGTGAGCTCCCAACATCGAGTGCTGCTACAAAGACTTTACCAGGTTGGACCCTTGTACGCAGAGAGGATATACTCGAGGTTGTTGTACTGGGTGACTGTTGTTTCTGCTTCTCCTTCATTTCTCTCTTTGGAGCCTGAAGATTTCCACATATCATGTCCATTGCTGAGCCAATCTGACACAGTCTTTTGTAAGGACCATCTCCCTTCTTTGGCGATGTGTACTTCTTCCTCAAATCCTCATTCACACTGATTGAGGGATGAATAAAGTGGAAGAGTGAACTCAAGTCGGGTGTAATGGGGGACCCATTGAAGAAATCATCAAGGATCCAGAGCTGATCAGAGTACAGGTAGTTGAGATAGTAGTGCTCTCTTCTGGCCTTCTTCAATGTTTCTTGCCAGTTTTCATACTCATGCCTCAACCTTGCATCTAAGTCTTCCAGTTCCTCAATGTTTGAAACAGACATTTGAAAGGTTCTGTACTTGAAGTGCCCAGATGAATGGAGGCTTTCACAGGACACAGCGATGCTGGAGGCCAGATCTATGCATTTGATGAAGTGAGACAGTTCTGCTGACGATTCAGAGGCTGGTGGAACTTCTTCAGGTGGGCCTGCCAGGCCTTTATCTGAGTTAACAATGAGCAAGGCCCTGCTGCGCAAGTCACGAAGGTCTGACATTGAGTGGCTAGCCTTTGTTTTCCCCCTGTCATACGACATGGTCACCTTGCATGTACTGGAGGTGTTCAGATCAAAAGTGTATTGACCTTTCATGTACGCATTGTGAGCTATTTCCTTTGTCATCTCTCCTCGATTGGCAACACTTGCATAGAGGCCTTTCAAACTGTGGAAATTAATGCTGCAGTCATTGATCTTTTCTGGGAGATTTCTGATGGACAGCTCCCTGTAGTGCTGAAGTTTCTGGATGAACCTTTCTGGGTTGTTGTCAAAGTTGTCTTTAAGTAGTGGCTGCAAGTACCTCTTTACATCAATTAGATTTGAGACAGTGGATTCATTCACAAATTGCTCAGAGTGTTCCTCAACAGCATCTATCAGATTCCTCAGGTCTTCATCCACTACATCTCCAAGGAAGGCCAGAAGCTCTGATGACCTGCTCAACTGCTCTACGATGTCATTGTCCTCCTCTGATAGTTTGCTGATGATCTTTTCCACTTTGTCCACAGCTCGGTGAAGCTCACTCAAAGAGGTATCGTGTACAGCTCCTTTCTCACAGAGTTGCAAGGCAGTACAAAGGTCACTGGTACTTTCCACTGAGACTTGGAACAGCTGAAGTGCAGCTGACAAGTTGTGCACTTTCTTTTGGGTTTTGGGAAACTCCACAAACTCTGTTAGAGCCTTCCTATTTGCAAAAGGAATTTCTCTGCCAAGACTTAATAATTGATCAAGGCATGACAGCTCTGTCTTCATATAATCTGCATCAGTGATGCCTGAAAACATAACCTGGACTGTTTTCAACGGAATCTTTGGAGTGTACTCAGTGAGTGGTTGACATTGCTCTTTGAATTTATCTACAACCTCTTCTGACAGACACTTGGCAAACTGCACCATTGGGATGGCTGGAGAAGTAGATACGGTAGTATTGACACCTGTTTCTACTGCACCTGAAGCTTCAGAAGGCTTCTCTTCTGTCTTGTTCTCATCTGACTTTTCAGAGCTCTCATCATCCTCTCCTTCATCCTCCTCCCAATTCATCTCTGCAAAGTGCTTTTGGAGAACATTTCTGAAAACATATGACTTTTGGAAGCCATCAAGACGACGGGCTGGCTCTTGCAAGTCAAACAGCTTGCCCCAGTATGCAGGTTGACTTAAATCTGTCACCATCAAAGTTCTGTCCTCTTTAAACCTCTTCTTCTGTTTCTGGAGGTCACTTCGAAGGCGTGAGATGTCATTGATCTTGACAAGGTCTTCCACCATAGTGGTGAACACATTCAGCAGATTCTCTGTATTATCCAGCAATTGCTTGTGTGAGTCCAGTTGTTTGTTGATGTCCCTGAACACATTCTTTATCGGTTTTGCATTGCTGCCTTGTCCTGCATGCTTTCTTGTTGCATCAATAAGTAGAGCAAGCACATCAACACCTCCCTTCACATCACTGGCTTTCTCAACTACTGCTCGGAATAGTTGGATGTTGATATTTCCTGACTCCAATTGCTCTCCAAACTCTATGAGCACACTAGCGACTGTCTTACATCTTTGGTGTTTATGTAGGCGAGTCGTCCTTCCCTTAGCATTGAGTATTGCAAGCCAAAATTGGGGCTGTTTTATCACGGTCAAGAGGAGCTGGTAGTTCACTGTCAGGTCTTCATCCGGTTTTCTCTCAGGCAAATCCACGAAGTTCATCAGCATTACCAACAGGTCTTCTGTCAGCCTGGCAAGAAAGGAAATAATATCATTATTAATATTACTTTTAAACTTATGCACAACAAAGGGTTTACCCATTTTGTACCCTTCTAATATGTCATTTGTTAGCTCAAGAGAGGAAAGAAATAATGGATTCTACATTATATCATCAAATTGAATGACAGTCATGATCTGCGGAAAAAACACACTTTTTTTGCACAAAAAAAAAAAATTAAAATTCAAAAGATCTGGCCAAAATTTTCCTTTATTCTCTTAATGGCAAAATGTAACTTACTTGTATGTGATATCCAGGCCAGCTGATGCCTTGGTGGGCTTCATATCACAAATACTGTAGGCTATCTCAAGCAGATCCTCAGAGAGCTGTGCACTACCCTCTTGCTTGATCATCTCTTCCAGGTGTTCTTTATATAGGCCCTGTGCTTGTTCTGTCATATTCTTCATATCTTCACATTTCTTCAGCATTATCCTCCACCCAAACTTTCTGATGAAGCCTTTTACCACTTCTCCAAGGGCTCTCTCAATCGTCTGGTCACCACCCACAAGTTCTGTTGCCATTATCTTCAGCAGATCCTCATAGGCCCTTGGTATGTTTATGCTCGCTACAGCAGAGGGTTGGTAGGACATTCGGCTTGTGGTGCAGTGCACCTCTATTGCATTCCTTAGCCACTTGACTGACAATTCCTTTGCATCTTCTTTGTCAACTTCTTGGCTCATGTTTTTGTCCTTGGCTAGTGCAAGGAACATGGACTGAGAAACTTCATCTTTTGATGTTGCTATAACTTTGAAAAGATCCAGTGCCTTCCTGCTGGGGAAGAGCATGCTGTCTGTCATCATCCTCCATAGTTTATCAGCCTGGGTTTGTGAAAAGGTATAGGATTTGGATGCCAGTTGAGTTACTACTGTTGCTATCTGGTCGTGGACAAGTGGACCCATTCTGCCATCCTTAAGCTTCATCCACAGGTGGTACAACTCCTCTATGTGCCTGGGCTCCCTGCATGACTTAATAGCAGTTTCAATGCTCTTTAAGCAGTTACTCTCCAGGACTTCTAGCACTGCTTGTATGTTTTCAACATGATGATATTCTGCAACAACTTCGAAGATGGCAATCTCTGTTCCAATGTCAGGGGCCTCCCTCACTAAGGCTGCAATTAGACGATGGCAATTTGGATCTCCTTGACAATGTAGCTGAACCAGATTATACACAGCAACTTTTGAGTGCTGAATGTACTGAGCAGGAGTACGCTTCTTTGACCATTCTCTGAACTGCTTTGATGTAGCCTGCTGCAGAAGGTAGCTGGCTTCAAATAGCTTGTTGCAGTTGCTGAGGAGCCAGAGCCAGGGCTCATCCTGTTTTGCGGAAGTCAACAATTGTGGCACAATGACCTCCAGACCACTGATGCAGCTGGATGGGATGTCTTCAGCTCTTGAACTTGACAAACCCTGAAGAAGTGACTTGGCATCAGCATTGGTGAAGTCAAGCTTCTCCAAGTAGAAGCCACTCTGTAGTGACATTTTTCCAAGCACAACACAGAGAAAAGATAGCTGCATCCAATTGGCTCTCTTAGATAACTTTGTGATTGTTTCCAAAATCACCTTTCTCTGCTCTTTGGGTGTAAAACTTGGGTTTGGGAATTGAAGATATTCCCATTCAAGCAGCCTCTCCTTCAGATTTCTGTCCCTTACACCATGGAAGATATTCTCTGTAAAGCACAGTTTCCCAAAAAACTCAATTCTTGCTTTGTATTTCTGGGAAAGCCTTGGGTTCTCAAAGATATCTCTGTGAATGTTAGCTGTAACATGAGTTGAAGCTGTCCTTTCTTCAATCCAGAAAGCTTCTTCATCTTTTATCATATGAAGCTTCTTGCCAAATGTCTGGAATACATTTTCCTTGGCTTTGTACTGTACGCCATATTGATAGCGAGTGTCTCTGTCAGCTGGTAAGAGCACAGGAGATTTGGTTGTCCACAAAATCTTGTCAACGATTGGCCTTAATGGGTAGTTCTTTCTTTGTCCATTTTCCCGGACATACAGGACTGCATCAGTAGTTAAGTAGTCATCAAGGTCCTTAACATACAAGAAAAACTCCACTTGGAGTAGCTGTAAAGCGAAATAGGTCAAAAACATAAATGCTGGGCCACCACATTTTCCCACACATTGATATTTTCGAATCATTGAAGAATTAACATCATGTAACATTTAATCCCTTCAAGCATTCTACCAACATCTAACAAACTTTATATTTGCAATTGTATGTCTGTTACAGTAGTTGCATCCAAAATAAACAGTCACAATATCATGTATCCTCATCCTGATTATTACTCAACTTAGTGGCTATTTACCTTTTGCACAGATCTGTAGAAAATTGTTTATCTGTCTACACTACACCAGAAAATTTCCTGTATAGAGACAGTGAAATTTCAGCTGTAATTGCTAATTGCAATGCTTTATGTTCTGTCATTTTTACAAGTTTTGTTGTGAGCTCAATGACAGTACTACATGTAGTTGGATACCTGTTTGACAAATCAGCTGAAAAAGTAATAAGATGATTGGCAGATATATTTGGGCTTGAAGTACTGTGTGAATTACATGTAGCTATGTACATTGTTGCTGGAAAAACTGAATTTGACCCTATTCCAAATTTGTCATTCATAAAGTACAAACTGACATGATTACTACACTTAGAAAGATCAATTCTGTCATAAATTTCAACTCAAATGTATTGAAATCAAATTGGCACAAAACACTATTTATACAAGTTTGTTTCTGAATTTTTAAAAGTCTAAAACTGTCTGCACAGCAAAGACATTGCTATGTATTGCTATTGATATTAATAGCATTAGTCTTCTTTTCCAGCTGTTCTCAATGCTCTCACAACCTGAATATGTAATTGCATGTTCCCAATTGGTTTAGCTCAGAAACGTCAGGGCCCTGGAGGTCATATGAGAATTATCTTTAGAGTTGATGACCACAACTCAGGTTTAGCAATGGCTCAATCCCTGCAGTTCCAAGATGTAAAACTCAGACTACAGTCAAACCTGGTATGGCGACCACCCCTTACCCCAAGGTGACCACCAGCCCAAGGTGACCACCAGCCCACGGTGACCACCAGCCCAAGGTGACCACCAGCCCACGGTGACCACCAGCCCAAGGTGACCACCAGCCCAAGGTGACCACCAGCCCAAGGTGACCACGAGCCCACGGTGACCACCAGCCCAAGGTGACCACCAGCCCAAGGTGACCACCAGCCCACGGTGACCACCAGCCCAAGGTGACCACCAGCCCAAGGTGACCACCAGCCCACGGTGACCACCAGCCCAAGGTGACCACCAGCCCAAGGTGACCACCAGCCCAAGGTGACCACCAGCCCAAGGTGACCACCAGCCCAAGGGGACCACCAGCCCAAGGTGACCACCAGCCCAAGGTGACCACCAGCCCAAGGTGACCACCAGCCCAAGGTGACCACCAGCCCAAGGTGACCACCAGCCCAAGGTATATAAGAGGGAAAAAGTATTTTTCCGTCAAAAATGAGGCACAAAATTTGGCATTTTCCCGTGGAACTAAACACATCACCAAATTTTTTGACACGAAAATGACTGTTAGTGTCAGAAAGAGAAATCTCCAACGTATAATTAAACCCATTATAAAGAAAATCCTACCACTGCGATTTTCACAATAACCCGACGCGCGAGGTAATGCAACACGGCCAAAAGAACGCAACAAAGGTCAATCTGGGTCAAACCGGCAGTTTACCTTCAACGCGTATGGATATCTGGAAGTAAGGCTCAGATCGAAACGTAATTTCCACCCAAAACACACCAATTCATACGCTTTTCAGCCATGTTAGTATTTAGTGTCAGTTCAAAGCACATTTTGAGAAATGTGAACTCAAACCCAGACCCTCGAAACCCTTTTGTCCCTTTTTTGTCGCGGACTACCATGGACCACTGTCGCGGAAGAACTGGTGCGTGCACCGTTATTTGATACCGTAGTGTTTAGACTTAAGTTTTGTAGAATTCATTAGCATTGTTAATAAGCAAAGACATACTTTAGATGTCTTGACATTTTGTACTACCACGAACTTGCCATACATTGTACCTGTTACAGTTGTTGTGCAATAAACTTTGATTTGATTTGATGATATGTGGGAATTGAACACCGTGAAATTACATCACATGTGCGAGACAGAACGAGATTACGTGGTGGCAGAGTCAAACAACATCTGTACAGACACGGACGTTCGAACAAAGCTCGAGATGAGCTGACTTTGAGCAAACAAACCTGACTTTGCGCGAGGTGAGGGCTTTTCAGCAGTTGCATACTCTCACCTCTCAAATAGAAGTACCCCCTGGAATAGAAGTACCCCCCGGACAAATCTTCAAAATCTAATATAAGTACCCCCTGAAATAAAAGTACCCCCTGGAAAATTTCAAAATTGACAGTCAAGGTAAACTGCGTCCATACAACTGTCCAAGGGAAATAAGATTAAGCAGGTACCTATCAAGTTTAAAAATATTGAACATAACAACTGTACATATAGCTGCAAATTGTTCAAATCATGATGATCTCCCTCGCCACTTCGCAATATATGATACTAGTAATAATTTTCAAAATTGGGCATAGGTTCCCCGCTATGACCCCTATCAAACCGGGGGCCAACGTGCTTTCAAATTCAACAAGTGAAAATGTATACATGATACATGTATTTTCTACTTGGAACTTGAAGCAAGTGATCAAGGAAAATTGTTGTACATGGATATCATTATCATTTAAATATTATTTAATACTGACATATAATCAAAATCATCAATTGTACCTAATCATATTTTCTAAAGACATTACCCCCCCCCCCAAAAAAAATATGAACACCAAAAAAGGGTTACATGTATATCCATAAACTTTTGCTCCATAGCGTCGGGAACAAAGTTTTTGTGAGACGCTCGGATTTCGAGTTCCCGCGGTTGGGCCCACAATACTGAACAGAGCACAGCTGTAAAAGTAGCACAGCGTTTAACACCGCACATACTAAGAAGTTACCGATTACATGTTAACAATAGAAACCACACTTTACCGCTAAATTTGGAAATTCTTACGGTTATCTTAAGATATAAACCTTCCTAAAATTCCATGTCTATCGTTGCCCCAAAATGTAATATTTTCCACGCATTTACGGTATCATTTTAAAGCAATATGCAATATGCTGCTAGTTTTACTACGCCTGGTGGTGCCGCCGCCATGTTTCGATGGGCGAAACATGCTATTGTTTACCAACAAATTTCTGCCTTTCTGAGATTTTGCGGCCTCAAAACACATATCACAAGGGAAGTCAAGTTATAATTGCTGTTTTTACGTGTAATATGTCTTCTGTGAACGAATTATTCTTCCGCCGCGCTGCCGATAGTGGTGATCGAATTCTTTCCTGTGCACTTTGACTACTCGACACGTTTTTTGATCAGCGTGCTTTAGTTTGCGACGTAAACAGAGACTGTCAAAGTTATTTATATGAAAATTGTATCTTAAAATGTCAGTGTAGTGTCTTATTTCTGGATCACTATCTCAAAAGCCCTCAACAAGACAGATGGCAAGTACTCATTCGGTGAAACCTGTCCTGACGCCCTCTCTACCAAAGCCGGTTGGTACTCCACTCTTGTCTCAAGCCCCGGAGCCCTCAACCAAGATGACACATTTGGTAACCAAGACGACACATGCGGTAACCAAGACAGCAGGGCTTAACAAACCATTCTAATGTCCTTACCAGACGTGACCATGGATCAACGGAAGTTAATATGTTCCTTACACAAAGCCGTACATACGTCAGAACAATACAAGCGGCACCAGCCCTTGAGCCACACGGGAGGTGAACACACATGCGACATATGCGGAAGGATTTGCCTGTCCAGAATTGGCCTGGCCAGCCACAGCAGGACACACAGGAATTGACGTCATCGTCGCCAACGACGGACAGCCATAAGCAAGTAAGCAAGCACAATTTGAGGTTTGCAGACTCCTGCTCATACTCAACTCAACATTCCGACATGGCAAGCAGCCTTGAAACATCATGAGGAGTGGACGATAACTGCATCATTCTTTTTCTTGGTTTTGGTTGACCCATTGGTCATGACCAGGACACAACTGTAGAGGAAGAGTCTTCTCACCTCAACTCCTGGGCAGAAGTCAACAGGACGATGCTGAATGGTGGAAAAAACCTGCTTCTCCAGATCTGCTTCAGTAGATCTGTTCCTATTCTTCCTACGATCAATTTCAGAGGCCAACCAGTACCATCTGTGGACTGTGCTAAGGGACTAGGTTTCGTCATAGATAAGAACCTTACCTTCAACGAACAGGTTACTTCAATGATCAGCAAAGCATCGCATAGATTACACTATGTGCGTCTACTGACAAAAGATTAGGCACCAGTGTCACGGACCTAATACAAATCTTGCACTTGTATGAGTACTCCAATATATATATATACGGCCATGTGTTACTTGTTGGGTGTAAAAGGAGCAAGCAACGCAGGGCTTTGCACATCATTTCCTTGGTAGGAAGACAACCCGTGCCTGACCTGCCCACACTGAAGTCGAGGAGGGAAGAGGCAGCAGTGCACCTGTTACAACGCATGCTTTGTGACGACCATCCCCTACACGACTTAGTGCCACCAACGAGAACAGGAGCCACGGGACTCTCACTCAGAGACACTAGTTCAATAACTTGAATAAGCGTTCAAAAAGCCCGTACTAAGAGGCTAAGCAACTCCTTTCTGCATACTGCTATTTGGCTCTATAACAAGGCAATCAATCAGTAGTACCAGCAGCACTGATTTTATTGTATTATATGTTTAACTTATTATATCGTTCTCTCTCTCTTTACGTAATGTAATACGGGATAATGACTAAACATGGGTAACATGATGTAAAACAAGTATGGATTCTAACTGCGCAAAGTTTTTCGAAATGTTTTGATTAATTATATTGTGATTAGTGGAATTGTAACAAGTTAATGAGTATGTTGACAACGCATTTGTAATAAGGACAAAATTGCGATTGCCATGTATTTGTCTGTCCTCAACTGTTGACTCTCAAACATCAGCTGTGCTGCCTTGAGAGTCAGGGTACTGTGACATTTGACAATAAATAAAGGACGAAATTCGGTGTTGCCCGCGAGTTCCTTACCGAATAAAATTATCATCAATCATCATGACCGACAGACTTTAGTTCTAGACTCAAGACGGAATCACGAAAGTGCCAAGACTTACTTGCCTGCACATGCAGGCACAATAAGAAAATGGTCAAGCTGGGAGACACATATGGGCCTTTTCTTTCGACTTTATTCAGCCACAACTTCACGTTACCATCACAGACGGCTCCTAAAGGTAGTGAAGGCAAGAGGCAGTACCCCCCTTTCATCATTTGGAAACCTTAGCTACCACCGTGGCGTCTGATGTTTGGACAGACGTGTGGTCTGGCTGCTCACTTCACTATTGACACCTTTGAAAGTGAACTTTTGCAGGGAAAGTCCATAACTTTTTGTAAGTAATACCAAAAATAAAATCAGAATCCTTACCTTTGTCTGTTCAAAAGCGAGCTGTCTTGCTATGGCTTCCTGATGGCTTCCTATGACCACAAACTCTCCTGGATCTGGAACTTTATCAGCTTCACCATTTGTTGTTTTGTTAACTTGTGATGCATCAGGTGGTTCGAGCAACTCCTGGTCCTGTAGCAATTAACAGCCAAGCAACATGGTTATAAAAGAGACATTAATCTGTTGGAGCAGTGACTATTAAAAGTAACCATTCTGTTACAATACCTACATGTAATTGTAACAATCAAGTGTATAACTTAGCTTCCTGCTCTTAATCTTACAAAAAAAACATATTCACCTTTTTCAACCTAGGGTTCATGCGAGTAAAGTAGCTATAGTATGCAGTCTGAATCTAACGTTAGTTCACCTAAAACCGGGATTTCTCTGATACTAGTTCATTGAATTGAAACCAATCTGAAGAAGCGATAAAGCAAACTTTTTTCAGTTATGTGTCTATATCATAGATCATCCTTGTCACTTGTGCTATACATGTTATAAATTTTCTCTCTAGTCCTGCTAATTACCATAATATTGCAATTTAAAAATTACCGTCTGGCACGCTGGGAACGATTGCGCTCTCGGTTGGGTGTAAAATTTTCCAGGGGAAAGAACATTCATCATGATTATCGTGCCGCTAAGTACCTTTTAAACAGCAACTGTTGTTCCGCGGTAAACAACAGCATGCATCACCCTCGAAACATGGCCACCACTAACATGGATCAGGCGTGGTGACAATAAAAGTAGCAGCATATTGCAGTATGCGGATTACGATCTTTAAAATGATACCATAAACGCGTAAAAAATATTACATTTTGGAGCGACGATAGACATAGAAGATAAAAGCAATTTATAATTATGTTAACTACGAGAACTCAAAATCTGAGCTTCTCACAAAAATTTTGTTCCCGACGCTATGGAGCAAAAGTTTAAAGACAAAACCCTATTTTGTTTGTTTTTGGGGTGTTAATATTTGTTTAAATTGGGGTTATGTCTTTAGAAAATATGATTGAGTATAAGCAAGGAGGTTGGTACAAGCAAGGTAGATTATATATCTAGTATTACTAACCGGACGTGCCCTAACATGTTACGCTTTTTTACGCGCTCAAATTCACGGCGGTCCATTGCTGGTTGCCAGAGAGTGGTCAGGTTTTAATGAATGAATTTTGAACACATTCAAAACGAACACGAAAAAACGACACCACTTACATCAACAATACTCCGTCTACTTATTGGGAAATATCTTCGCCATCTCTGTATTCAGTTTCGTTTTCATGGACGGTACCAATCACATGTTAGAGCGTAACAAAGCTGTGCGTTGAATCGTTCCGCCACCATCGCGGCCCAAAAAGATGGCGGGAAAACAAAGAAGCCAGACGACAGCAATGTTTGCGTTGTTTTTCTTTGGTCGGTTTTCTTCTCAACAAACACTTAAAGACCCAAATTTTTAGTGTTTTATGAAGTTATATTTCTTATGTGTATGATAGTTGTATGACTTGTGTATCTGCTTGGCACAGGTCGTATATTTAGGTGCCGGGCCGTCTAGCTACGCAGTGACCCTCTACTCAGCGCTACCATCATTATTGTCAAGATACTACTTTTCGACAAAACAAGAAATGAATATGTACACATATGTTTTGAATGCAAATGACAATTATGTGCATGAACTTGGGTTATATACCTTCCTTATCAGCATAGTCATTGGACACAAACACGTGCAAAATAAGATCAGTAAAAAATCCGTAACATGTTAGGGCGCGTAACATGTTAGGGCGCCCCCGTTTGTAATTATTAATAATTATTTTCCTTGATCACTTGCTTCAAGTTCCAAGTAGAAAATGCATGCATATGTATCATACATATATTTTCAGTTGTGGAATTTGAAAGCACCGTTGGCCCTAAGTTATGGGTCAAAATTGGGGAACCCAATTTTTCAACATTACCATATTTTTCCAAGTGGCAAGGAAGATTATAATTTCAACGAGATCTGTAGTTATTATGTTCAATATTTATGTGAATGGTCCACAGGCATAAATGAATTAAAAGAAGATACCTGCTTATCATCTTGTTTCCCACCGACAGAAGTAGCATGGACGCAGTTTACCTGACAATTTGGTAATTTTCCGGGGGGTAGGTTTATTCCGGGGGGGTATGTTTATTAGATTTTGAAGATTTGTCCGGGGGGTACTTTAATTCCGGGGGGTATGTTTATTTGGGAAATGAGAGTATGCTAGCCTAACTTGGAAACGAGGTTCCCTGGATAACAAGAATGAGAAATGGACTACCGGTAATTGACTTACAGGCTTGTTTGTGTACCTCTGCACTGTCCTGTTGTCACTGTCCTCTGTTTCATTGCATTGTTGAAACTGTACAGAGGAGGTTGAAGTCTCTGGTGGTGGATATTTGACATCTTTGTTCTGTCCTTCTAGATCTTGCCCCTACAAAAAAAACCCAACCTTCTGTTACATTATTAGTAGAACTAAATGGCAATCACATTAATTTTACACAGGTCCACAGCTTGATACCCACTATAATCAGAGAATACTACACAACTTGTATTTCATCACCAAAAAACAAGCTAGCCATGTGACCACTAGATACATGTATAATGGTTAATCTCCAAGCAGATCTACACGGGGCGCGAAAATCGTAAATGCTAGCCAGAGAAGCTCCAGTCAGCCAGAGAAGCTCCAGCCGGCCCCGTAGGATCTGCGCTAAGACGGGCCTGAACAAGGTTATTAACACCCAATTGTTACCTAATCTCCCCGCAGTCAAACTGCGCTTAGAAAGAAGGTAGGAATTGTGCCGGCGTGCGAAGCCCCCGTCATGGGTCAGCTGCGCGCCGCCTCACAATTACCCGGCGGCAGGTTTGAATTCCAGATAACAATGGAAGCAAGCAAGCGCAGGTGGACGGAAAGAGTCCGCCGTAATTTCCATGCTATCTGGGAGTTACCCTGGGGGCCAGGCACCGTATATCGGCTAGCCACCAAGCAACGCGCGCGCGCCCAAGCTTTCCCGGCCCACCCTCCCGCTGTCCCCCGAAGACCGACCCCGCCCCACTCTCCGCTGTAAACCCAAGGTCTGCTAGCCATACACGGTAATCGGATAGCGGAGTAATCGGATAGCGGAGTTTGGGTCTGAGCGGAGAGTGGGGCGGGGTCAGTCTTCGGGGGGCAGCGGGAGGGTGGGCCGTGAAAGCTTGGGCGCGCGTGCGGGGATCCGATTACGGTGCCTGGACTCCCAGGGTATCTGGGAGTTTGAAATTAGGGATACTCAACTAGATGTCATTCTAGCATGTCTGGAAAGTAAAGATTGGGATTGCGACGGGCAAGGGGAAATCCCTGTGCTACCAAATTGCATTCCGCTGTGGCTTGAAACAAAACTTGTTTCGGTCGTCTCACCGTTACGAGCGCTAATCAGCGACCAAGTAAGGACGTTATGTAGAGACTCCTCGATCCACCGGATGACGCTATGGCTTCTGCCATATCTCAAGACATGACAAACGACAAGAGTCAGGTTTTACTGAAATGAATATAGACGCGAGAATCTGACTCTCAAAAAGATACAAAGATGGCGGTGTTTTCGGCGTGAGTTTTACACCGCATCCAAGCGTGAAATAATGGCCAAAAACAAATTCCAAGTTGTGGTTAAAAAATGACACGCCAAGCATTCACATAAATAAAACGACATTTTAATCAACTAGAGTTCCACGAACACATTATCTTCGCCAAATAATCAAGGCTTATTATGGAGAGTGATTAATATTTACATGCTTATCACCCCCTGCAAATTTGATCATGCACCATACCATTTGGAAGTTACGATGGGGCGAATGAGTCCAGTCTAGATGGGGTTAAAAATCATTTGGTGGTACAGGACTAGTATATGTGTAGAGTGTGCTGATACAAATGTATATGTTATAACTGGTCATGAAAAAATATGAGTATGTTGATATTATATGGGCCACAAAGGTACGATATTGCAGTGTTGTAAGCTGAAAGTGATGATGAAATGGTCAATATATATGAATAGAAAAAACCTTTATTCCATATCATACACATTTTGAAAGACATAGTACATGTACATGTGACTTTTCCGCACCTAGCAGTGGTGTAGTTTTGGTACAGTGTACTCTCCAAGCAGAGGAGTGGGTCTGGCTGGTTTTTGACGCGTTTTTAGTTGTTTTTGTCAGGCTTTCTATTTTGTCCCCTTTTCATTATGTCGCCAATCGTGGTGAACAAAAATGCCTAAACTGAACGCGTTAAAAACCAGCAGGACCCACACCTCTGCTTGGAGGATAGTTTATTTATTTGACCTACATGTACGTTTATGCAAGGCCATCTGGTTACATGACTTGACAGTCCTATGTCCGATTATGAAATGCAGTGGTTTAACAAACTTTCCTTTCTTATTATGCAAATTAGCTCCTGATTTGCATAATTAGTCATTGATTATGTAAAGCACCATCTGAGCTCTGTAAGTACCAAATATCACGACGATCTGTCGACCCCTTCTCAAGTTATTCATGTCCGAATGTCAAAACAAAAACACACACTGCAGTTCTAAACAAGCCGCTAGGGGGCCCAAATTTACAGAATTTACTTTCTGTGACATGAGCTATCTACCACACAAAAATCATGACCATAGCACTTTCAGAAAATATGCCTCCAAATTTTGAAGCTCTGTTGCAGTACCTTAGGTGCCCTTTAGAAGGCCCATTATCGAACTTGACCTTCCTTTCTGTAAACCCTACCCATCCACTAGATATCATACAGATCCATCAACAGCTTCTTGAGTTATGCTGGCGACATACAAATACACATCCACACAAAGCCCGCTGCAGTACCGACGGAAAATACAAGGGGAACCATTTTTGAACTTGACCTCCGTTTTCACAACATCTACACACCTGCAAAAAATCATGAAGATCCATCAACGTTTCCGTCACTTTTTAAGCCTACATACAGACACACAAAAATGCAAAGTCCGCTGCAGTACCGTTGAAAAACGCAAGGTGAACCATTTTCGAACTTGACCTTCCTTTGCACAACTACTACACACCTACCGAAAATCATAAAGATTCATTGAAGCTTTCTTGAGTTATGCTCCTGACATACATTCAGACCCACCCAACAGATTTTTCAACCGAAAACATAATCTTCTCCGAGTACAAGTACTCGGCGAAGATAATTACTGTATAACATTAAACTAAATACTAATGGTGCAAATTTGTCTAATGCAGTGTTCTCGCCAGCGCCTGTCCTCCCGTCATTTGACGGGTTTTTGTCGCTCATGACGGGCAAAATTTTTGCCCAACTTGTCATTTTTAATGGACAAAAATCGGTGTGTGAAGATATTTAGACAGCTTAGAATTTTCAAAAACTCCAGAGGATCAGCGGAAGTTCGTGACGAGGGCAATCTAGATCATTTCTAATGATCTCTAATGCCCGCCGGCGACAACCCCAGCAACACACAGAGAGCGCCGTGGAGGTTGCTAGTAATATTTGGTGGCCGCCGAAAACTCGGCGTCATGCGCCGCCCTCCCCACTACAGTTTTGGCCGGTCGCATCAGGCTGACGTTTATTTCTGTTTTGTCCCTCTCGGTTCACCGTCAGTTATTGTCATCAAAGAAGCCTTAAAATTCAGAAATACTCCTATAGCTATCAGGCTTTCTGTAATCTGTGTTAACAGTATTAAAGTTCAAGCCGCGGCGGCTGAGTAACATGCTTTCTTCCCGCAAGAAATGGTAAACAGGCGTCAGATATTGTAATCCACCAATCACAGCACACGTCTCCGTCGCGTCAAGAAAAAACGACCAATGACATGCGAGTCTCGCTACTCGCGAGATTTCAGCTAAGCATGAATTTGCGAGATGTTAGGGGAATGGCGGGAATCGCAAGGATCGACGAATCGGCTGTTGGAAGGCTTGAATCGACAACTTTTGAACACATTCAGTGCAGTTACCGGAGAAATTAACCGTGGAAAACATGGTACAAAAAAATGGACGTCTTTATTGCGTTCTTTCTCAAAGTAGGGTGTCAAATTCCTCATTATGTTCGATGATTACAGGGCGCATACGGAAGAAGACAGTGTTGAAAAGTTGTGTTTTATTTTTGCCGACTTATTCTGTGTGTATTTTTTGTAGGACGTAGCTGATACGTAATAAAGTTTTGTTGTGCTAAATTTTATTTTATCTGCCGATTGTATACAACATAGAAGTGTAGCTTGTGTGTAAAGTTGTGAACATTTGATATTTCCGCGATGACGGCACGCCTCCCCAAAAAATTAAGCCTGAAACCCTTGTGTAATTTTTCATCGAAAGAGATGTCATTAAACTAAGCTTATTCTACCAGGAAATTTGTCCCTCAAAATGCAGGAAATAGTGTTTCAGAGGGTCTAGATCTCAAAATTTTCCGGGGGAGAATACCCCAGGACCCCCCTAGAATGGTCACGCCTCCGGCGCGACGCCTCGCGCCTTCGGCGCTTGATATGTTCTTCCCCAAAGCAAAATTGAAATGACGGGAAAAAATTTCAGGCTGGCAAGAACACTGGTCTAACGGAAAAGTATTTATGTTGATACGTTTGCTTTGACGCGTTGTGATGCGGTGTGTTCCCGCACTATTGTATCTGAGGGGAAACACTCCCGCTAAGAACTGGCGCGGCCGGCTACGTTCGTCCCAGAATCAGGAATGCCAAACTCGCTTCCGTAGCAAACTCTCTTCCGTGGCTAAATCCCTTCCGTGACATAACTCCCCTTTGTGAAGGGGTATCTTAACAGCGCCAACAATAAGGTACTTTTTAAATCTTCGTTTCTTAGAACGTATCACCATTGTACAGCATTTTAACCACCAAAATCGTCAACTTGCGTCTTGTTTTAGGCCGTGCTAGTTAGAAGAAATAACGGGTAACTGTAGAAGATCGCCCATACTGGCGTGCACACATACACGTAGCTACACTGAGGATCTGCCAACAAACAAAACAAAACAGACAGCTGTGAATTCCGGAAAGTTTATTTTGTTGAGCTTGATCTGACATAAATTTATTTCTAAGCCCACGATTTAAACCTATGGCTTCTCTGGGGCGCTGGATACGAGCGTGCCATAAGATGGTACTATATCTTTTGGAAACGGACAAAGTCAGAATCCTGCAACCTGGTAAAAAGTCAATACTTGGATCAACTTTAATTTCTGAGTTGTGGGAAATATGTAGGGCATTGGTGGAGAGGACGGAGGAAAATAATAACATGAACACACACGTGCCACACGATCCGCCAACAGGCCAGACACACAGCAAAAGACTCAGAATGGTCTTCTGTTCGTAAGCATATCAAACAACAGGTGACTGATATGCACCATGATGTCTGGAGCGTACATCAAAAAACCTTACTACAGCAAGGGCGAATACTAGAGTCCGCATTTTTTCCAATATAACACTTAACAACAACAAGGTAGTACAACAAGGAGGTTGTGTCGGTAACTAAAACATGTGTAATACATGTACTGCGCCAGCCGAATGTTTTAAAATTTTTTAAACATTCGGCTCTGGACGGAGGGTCTGGAATGGGTTAGCTGGTGTTCGGCTGGTGTTTGGCACGGTCGGCTAGTGTTCGTCTGGTGTTGAGGAGTAAGTCTTAACCAGCCATAAACACTACTGCTGACTTACTCCCAAGTAGTTTCCAACCTACCCATAACTCACCCCAAGGCCGTAGACAAATCTCTACCATGTCATTCCCAACCCATAAACCGATTGTGAAACTGACTACCACCAGAACGTGGGCGAATCACCCCGACCTTCACACGACGAAAAACAGGGAGGGAGGGAGGGAGGGAGGGAGGGAGGGAGGGAGGGAGGGAGGGAGGGAGGGAGGGAGGGAGGGAGGGAGGGAGGGAGGGAGGGAGTTTGAATAAGTACTGTTGCTGTTCCAATTTCAATGAAGTAAATTCACTTGTCACTTGATTTTTTAACAAACATGTGCACATGCATGTTTTTCCTGTTTCAAACTTTACTAGACAATAGTATAAATTAGATAGAGCAAGAGAATATAGAATTACAGCAATGTTGCAAGGCTAGATATGATACAAACAAGCGTTATGAGCGATTTTAATTCACCGTTAATCGTTGCCGGCCGCCCTGAATTTACCATTAAGTGTTATCGGTATATTAACCGTGAAGCCTTACTGGTCGTTTTAATCCTACGTAGCGTGTTATTTGTCATCCTGAATTCAATGCTTAAGCGTTATTGAGTAATTCCTCCTTACGCAGGAAATAGCGTTTCAGTGGGTCAAGATTTCAACATTTTCTCTGGGGAGCACGCGGCTCCGGCGAAAACATGTCGGGAGAGCGCCCCCACCCCCAAAAAAATTCAACTGAAACACTTCTGTCTGTTTTTTACTCTACCAGCAAAGTTTTCCACCCAAAATTCAGGAAATTAAGCGTTTCACGAAAAATATTTTCAGGAGGGCGTCACCCCCCAAAACTCAAGCTGAAACTCTTCTGTATTTTTTCACAAACAGAGATATCATTAAACTTAACTTACATTACCATTATTTGACCTTCGAAATACAAGAAATAGCGTTTCAGCGTGTCAAGAATTTTTCCCGGGAGCATGGCATTTGCCGTGTTTTTAAGAGGATTTCAAAGAAAGAAATCAGAGACAAAGTTATCAGTTTTTCTAAGGTTTCCGCTTCGCTGGTGATACAAATAAGTCCACCTTGAAAATGAATCCTTGGACGTGGACCCTCAAGCGTTTCAAATTCTAAGAATTGAACCTTCTGAAAGGGCATTTCCTGTGTTTTTGAGAGAATTTCAGAGGAAAAATCAGAGACAAAGTTTTCTGTAGGATTCTAGCCTCTGTGGCATTGCTGGTGATACAAAAAGTCCGCCCTGAACAAAATCTTGAAGATTAAAAAGTGGACCTTCAAGCCTGTGAAAGTGGACCTTCAAGCCTGTTCGTCCGAACCCCCCGAACCCCCCCTGGCTACGGGCATGTTAGTCCCACCATTATGAAATTTCCTGCCGACTTTAAAGGGTTCGGAGCTAGAGCTGTGTACCTAAACAAATTTTAGGTACAGGTACAGGTACACGGGTTTAGGTACAGGTCCGGACCTGAACCTGTACCTAAACTACTTGTTCGGAAAATGCTAGATTTTCAATAAGGACAAAAGCATGTTTGAACTGGTAAAAACATAATATTTGATTGTGCTAGGTATTATTTTTATGAAAACACAGATGAAAATTTGACTCCAGCCATGCAAATGTGTTTTCTGTGCTTTAGAGCACTGTCACGGTAATTTCATAGTAATTTTATCTGTCAAAGTGGCCATCCCCTGAGTCAGGTCCAGTACTGATACAGCAGGGTCAGGTATTTTGGACCTGTACCTAATTGATTGTACCCGGTACTGTATCGGTACACTGTACTGGTACACAGCTCTATTCGGAGCAGGCGTGCATGAATGCATGGCTTACCACCCGTAGCAAACCATCAGTCCTGGGATGGGACTGTCGGCAACTGAACAGTTGCTGACAGTTGCAGTTCACTCTTGCCACAAGATCAGGGCGACGAGTGGCAATCAACCATCGTCTTCACACTCAGACTTCAGGGGTATCTCATGTTCTAAATCTGCTGAATTTACCGTTAAGTGTTATCGGCCGGCCTGAATTTACCGTTTAAGCGTTATCGGCGGGCCTGAATTTACAGTTAAGCGTTATCGGCGGGCCTGAATTTACCGTTATGCATTGCCAGGACCCCCCATGCAGACCCTCTTCAATTACAGTTTTGACTTTTGTCACCTGCAGCCAACATACAAATGTAGTACAAAAGGCAGTAAGTGCACAATTTACAACAAAGAGCAAATCAATAGATGACTCAGTAGTTTCACATCCTGGACTTTAACTCACCTGATCACCTTCCACGTCAGCAGCAGGTAGCAAAGGTTGTTTGTCAGCCATTGTTCACGCCCCCGACTGGTTCTGGGCAAAACAGGAAAATACCATTGTAAGCACCCTAATATCAATCCCTTATCAATCGTGATATACAAGAAGAGAAAAACTACTAGTAATGGGACGATTCTGGTCGAAGCGGGCTCCCCTAAACAATAAGGTAAGTTTCAGTTTCATATTACAAAAAGAGTGAATACTACTGTACTGTGTGCGTCAAGAGAGATCATATAGGGCGTCGTCAGTCATCGCCAAGGTCGTATTTTTTTGTAGAAAGGCGACAGAAAGAACTGCATCATATCACCAGGTCGCATTTTATGCTGATTGTGAACCAGACACCAGGCACGTGGTCAAAAGTTTCCCGCCAAACCATTCCCTGGAGATACCCCGCCCGCTCTAACTCACAACAGGCGGAAGGACTTGTGCTGAAGACCGCCAAAATCTGTTACCCACCAGGCAACCGTGAGTATCAAAAATCTTACTTTACATGAACCTTCCTTGCTTAAAAACTACTAACAGAGATGTTAGATGGTACAAAACGTTACTAGGACACACAAAAAGCCCACGTACTTGCTCAAAACTCGAGAAGATGGCTCGCTACTCCCGCGATCTCAGCACAGCGGGTCGCAGTTCAGTCACCATCGCCTCGTGATTGTACTTTCCTGCGCTACTCTTACAAACTTCACGGAAGTCTCCCGATCCCCAAAAGATCCCAAAACTACAGAGAAAACCGACGGGTTTGCTCTCTTCTAGTGATCTGGACGCGATTGCTATGTTCGAGCTCTGATCCGGGCGCTGTACCGTCTGATAAAATTTACGCTTGCCTGAGTCTTTTCAGTTTTTCATAATTTATGAAGCTTGCCAGTCGCGTGACCGAAACTGAACGCCCCGGTAACCGTGACGTGGACCAATAGAAGCACTCCGGAGTGTTGACCGCCGTGACCTATGAATTCCCAAAGGATGGTGTAATGGTTTCGTACGAAACTTGTTGACAACAGACGTTTCAAGTTCCTCTTTCTACTTCTTTGTGAGGGAAAGGAGTATTTTAAACCACGTCACAGTGAAAAATACCCATGTGCTGCTCCGGGTGCACATCCATACTGTTATCCAGGCCGACCGGGAAGGCAAGGTACCGCATCCATGGTAGTATAGAGTTCATCGTCATGTTTGAGCGTACCATAATTAGTTTTGCCCCCTAGACTCGTTCTCGTAAGTAAACACCCGTTCATTGTCTGGGTTCTTGTATGGTAGACCAAGGAGTAGACAGCATATGGCGTATCACGATTCTTTAGTGTTTTTTTCACCAACTAAAGGGGTCCCGTAAGTTTAACCTCAGGGGCTCCGGCTGGTATCTCTATTATAAAATATCGCCATACCACCTTATCATTTAAAACAATTGTAATGCCCTGTAACGTTACATATAACGTTACAGTAATTTCTTCCCTCTGAATCTAACGTTAATACATTGGTACATAAAGCTGACACTGATTACTGTGGCAAGCCTTGAAGGTAGTATAGGACAGAGGGTGTGAAAGGGGACAGGGTTGCACCATTTCCATGCATGTGAAGCTTTTTTTTATTGTAATTCAAAACAAAAATGTCAGACGAGTTTACTTCATTCTGAGGCACACTTCAGGTAATCTCCAAGCAGACGTCGGGGTGGAAAATAGTAACGTTTTCAGACTGCCAGGTCTACAGCTCATTATCCTCACCATGACTCAGAAAACGTTGTGATGTTGTACATAAACATCTGCTTGAAGATTAGACTTCAGGACCAGCTGTCATATTATGTACCTTGAATTCTCTGGCTGGCTAACTAGCTCCTTTGGCAAATTCTGATCATGAGTGTTTAGTGCTATGTTATTGTATTCAGTCCTGACAATTACAAACTGGATAGACACCACGTTCATTATTATTTCATTTTTTTTATTTTCTTACAGATTTCTAGTCATCTTAGACTTAAAGCAGCTGTGTAAAGTTAGAAAAGATGAAGTGCCTTGGCTGTAAGACAGAGAAACTGTCAAAGGAGTTCCCCTCAGTCACAATACTGGACACATGTCGCCACCCACCTCTTCACTGCTTCAGGGTATGTACATTGCATTACTTTTCAGTTTAGAAAAAAAATTAAACCCTCAAGGTGTTCAGTTCTGTGTTCTGAACAAGCCAAACTGCAGTAAAAGTGATTTATGTAATAATGGTTTAATATTGATGTACAGTAGTTATGTCAATATTCCAATGGTACAAAAATGTATCTGCATTCTAGTGTTTCTTTGATTTAATGATTTTAAATGGGTTTTGAACAATTAGAATGGATAAATCATATATGTCTACTGCCGATTTCATGTACTGATATTTTACTGTATTCTTGTACTTGATATTCTAATGTCATCATGCTGTCCGAGTTTTTGATATTCATTGCCTTCATATGTTTCATTGTGTTTCCTCAAGTCAAGTCAAGGCCTTTATTTTCTTTTTTCTTCCTGATTTTCAGTGTTTGATCAAAGTAGTTGAGCAGCAGAAGAAATGCCCACACCCTACCTGCCCGGAGAAAGTACCTGGTGACTGTGCACGGCTGAAGGAATTCCAGGCAACAGTAAACCGACTGTTTGCTGAGTACACCAGTACTTCCACTGTGGACTACACTACCGTAATCAAGAAATAGTTTCACTATTAAAATCTTTCATAGAAGCTTAATTGTGTTTCCCATCCTAGTGATCCTAAAAAGAGTTTTAGAGACTTGGGAGTGATCCCTTTGGGATTGATTTAAAAAATGTTGGTATGTATGTACAGGTAGGCAAGGCAAGGTATGTACATTTGTTCCTGATATGGTTTTCCAATACATGTACAAATGTATATGAGAAGCCAGTGGTCTGTTTGTTGTACGACAGGACCATAGTATACATGTGTCTACACAAAATCATATACATGACTGTACTCTCACTGCTCATGTCTTAGCTTACTTTGGCAACCTTATCTTTTTGACTGTATCATGTAAGCCAATAAAATCTTTTTACTTCCTAAACAGTAAAAATATCAGCTCTAAGTTACTACACTGAGCGAAAGATTCTTTAGGAAACTGGGTGAAATATTTGCAAATGAAATATTTCAAATGTGGGTGTCCTCAATCTGTTTGTTCTACAGGCTGCAGCAGGAGCATCAGGAGGGGTTCAGAAGATCTCTGTGGTGATGATGAATGGAGAGAGTATCAGCCTGTCCTACAACCCCTCAACAACAATCCATCAGATAAAACTGGAGATACAGCAAAGGCTTCTACATCATGTGGAGAAGCAGCGACTCATTTACAATGAAGTGGAGTTGAAGGTACACGAACAAGACTGCAAATATATGTTGACATTTTGTTGCCATCGTATCTTCATTCTTCAAGTTTCATCTCAACTTCTTTTTACATTTACATGTAGAAGCACTTTTCCATGAGCTACATTTTTGTACTTTTGTATATATACTTACTTTTATGTAACGTTGGGTAACATAAATTCGGGATTTTTCCGATAATGGTTGACTGAAATCAATCTAGCAGAACAATAAACCATCCTTTTTTTCTATTATTCTGTCAGTATCATGTACTATCTTTGCACTAATCATACATATGGTAGATTTTGTCTCTAGTCGTGCTGACACCATAATATTTCAACTTCAAACTACCGTCCGCCGCACGCACAATGACGGTGCTGTCGGACAGGGGTGAACATTAATTCGGGAGAGAAGATTCGTCTTGAATATCTTACCGCTAATTATATTTTATACAGCAGCTATTCGTTCCATCCTTGGCTTGAGGAGAGTGCTATGGATATAGACGTGTCCAAGTAAAAAAAGTGCACGAAAAAACGGCCGTACCCCACACATCAGGCCTTCTAACATCCCGTTTGTTGAGTCGGTAGAACGTCACTCATAGTCGATCCCCACCGTCATGGAAATTTGTACATTATTCATTGGGGCGTTAGCTGGATGCCGTAGAAATGGTAATACGACTATGTCCATGTGTTTCTGCTTGTGCTAAGAGCAAACTTTGAGGAAAATATCGCCATCAGTCCACTATCACACACAACATTTAGACAAAAAAGTGTTCCTCGCAAACGTTTGTCGTCTGCCGAATAGCAGGATTCTGGGTAACGAATATGGCGGCGGGAAAATTCACCGTAGTGCCGGAGCCATTGGTTGTAGCAACAAAGAGGCGTTTTGATGATTAATCACACTTAGAGTCCAGTTGTAGGTTAGCAAAAGAGATTCTAATAAGTTGTATTGTAAATAATTGTGTTGAGCAGGAAGCGGATGTGACATTTGTCTTACAAACCAGCGAACAACTATGTAATATTATTCTCCCACGAAGCCCTCAGACTGTGACAATAAGGGACGGAGAGTTTTTGACGTAGCCAACTTCTAATACATGGTTATCGAAGCTTTTCAGACAGTGTTGTGAATACGTTAGTCTGTCAAGTTTGCATTTCTAGCGGTATTACTGATGTTGCATCTAGCACATATCCCTAAATACCCCGTTTTCGAAAAATCCCGAATTTAAGTACCCCGCGAATTTATGTTACCCAACGTTATACATTTACTGTTTTTGCATTGCAAGCAATTCCTGACATGCATGTATTAACCTTTTACCAAAAATTGCATATCTGTATATTGATCTGTCCAAGTATGATTGAATCATCTTTTTTAGTTTAGTTCTCATAGTATGAAGATCAAATGATGATGTTATGTGCCTGAATTGTTTTTCAATATCCTTACCACAGACACACACCGACAGTGGACAACTGGCAAAAATGGGGGACTACGGAGTGCAGCCACACAGCACTGTCCACCTGATCATCATGCTGTTCGCCATCCCGGAACATTTCAACCATGTCATCTTTGACCTGTTCTGGGGGTATCCTTATGGTGGGCGTGACTATTTGGATGCCTCTTGCTTGCTTTTCAGTGGTACATCATTTGTGGCTGTTGTAGATTACAATCACAGGTTCTACAATGGTGGTGTCGTCTGTCACTCTGGAGATGTTATGGATGACTATAACAGGAAAGGCCATCACACTATTAATGTTAAGCTCAAAGAAATACCCAAAAATGTCAGTCATATGTTCTTCACTCTGAGTGCTTGGGAGTCGCCAAACATTTCCAAGTATCCCAACCCAAGCCTAAGGTTCTTTGAAGCATCAAATAAGAATAAACAGTTGTGTAGTGATAAAATGAGCCATGCTGCCTATTCTCAGGCCATTGTCATGTGCTCGGTCTCACGTAAAACTGGGGTGTGGAAAATCGACAGTTTGGGAACTTTGTCACAGGGAAATGCAAAGAACTACGAACCCCTGAAAGCTACCATTCGCAAGCTGATTCAACAGGGTGTGTAAAGTTTAAGGCATATTGCTGTAGTTGTAATTCCTGTCACAAGTAGGAGGGCAGTAAGACTTTTTGGGGAAACAAAACATGGCAGAGAAGGAAATTTCCTTTCTCAATGTAAAACAGGTCCTGTGTCTTGAGCAGAAAGACAAAACCTTTAACTAAAAGTAGCAGGAAATATGCAAACAAGAAGTTACTTAGGACATCGTATTTCAAAGTATCTGTATTTATGACAGAATGCATTGCAGTGAGTTAATGGTTGCAACATACATTTTACGTTCTGTATCTCATTCGGTGAAATATTATACAATCATATAAACATCATGTACAATCATACACTTAACTTAGAAAGTAGAAATCCTCATTCAGGAATACTGCTATTTGTTCTTTCTGAGGAGAGTGTTGCTACTACATGTAATTGTACTGTTAATTATCTTTCACTGTCAGTAACATACAATTTGTTACAATTGCTTTTCTTACTTTGCTGCCATGAATTTTCCATATTTTACATTACATTTTCATGTAGAATTCTGCTCAAGCCATATACAGGCACACGCATTAATCATATCCCATTGGTTCATTTATATCAAATCTGAACATACTTTTTTATATAATCCAATAAAAAACAGGGATTACAGTGTGTTCTACATGGTGTATTCAGTACTGAACCTGCATTTCTTTATTATACAACACTAATTTATTAACAATGTTTTGATTATGATGCAAAACATGTTTTGGTTAACACATTATTGGCGTTACAAAACACTGGCAAGACCACAATTACTGAAAGTTGTAGTAAAGTGTTGTACAGTAGGCACATTATAATCTTCCATTGTTTATTGATGGGAACAGAAATTTCAAGCTTAAAGGGGTGATGGCAAAAACAGTGTCTTGTTGAACATCAGTAATGTTTTACTAATAAGTGAAACCTTTAACATTTTCCAATTCCTGGGCTTAGTAGATCTAAATGCAACTTGATAATTAAAACAGGCTAAGACAGTCCACCTTACTTGAATGTACATTTGTTTCAAAATGATAGATCTACGATATACATGTATATTATTTACTGTGTCTTTGTTACTGTAAGTACATAATTTCACTGTTAAACTTTGTTAAATAATGTGAAACTAAAAACATCCAAAGCTTTGTTACTTGTTGACTTAAAAATAGTCACTGACATCAGCGCTCGTGAGTGCGACTCGCACACAACATGTATGCGACCAGTTTTTTGAGAATGCGATTAGATTTAAAATCACGGTCGCACGGTGCGACAATCAAAAATTAAGACCTGCGCCAGGATAATGCCTGAAGAACTAAGCGGTAAGCCGAAAATATAGGTATTCCAATGCTACCGCGAATATCGTCGGTGAATTTTCTATCATGTTCCCACACCCGCGGTACAAAAACTATCCGTTCCTAGTGGCAAAGTTACCCATAGAAATAAAGGATATAAGTTTCTCTCCTTTGTGGTGTATTTGTTTGATTTGTAAAATGTTTCAAACCCCAAAACTTTGTCGATGAAAGTGAGCGCTCGCCGGACGCTCGCTGTTTTCAATGGCGGCCATGGTGTTTATGAAAAATAGACCGCAGCAGAATGAAAGGCTTGTTTCCTGCGGTCATATTTATACCTGTTCAAGCGATGATTTTAACGGTCAAAAATTGATGAATCAATTCAAGTGGAGTTTTATTAAAAAAAAATATTAAATTTTCCTTTTGTCACCGGTATCATTTCAAAGCTCATTACCTGCCCGTTGTTATGGTGCTACATGTACTTTCATTTTGCTGCTGTCTATACTGCACAGCGGCGAATCACAAAGCTTTCCCCATGCGGTCGGCCTGTCATTGGATGGCGGCGCCGCGCGGTCCTGACGCGCGAAATTTGAACTACGCGTTTCGAAGGAACCGAAGATATTTGACTGGGTCGGCACAAACAGATCATTTTGATACTATTGAGCAAGACTTTTAAGGATATCAAAGTATTTTGGATTATCTGTAGACAGAGGGTGAGGGTAAAAAGAAAAGAAATGCCTGTAAAAATGTTAAACTTGATGCCAGCAGTGAAGTTTCAAATTATGGAATATGACTTTATTTGTTTTGGTCATGAACCCAATAGATAAGTTATTTATTTATCATTCAAGGTTATGTGAATCATTACCTGCCTTGTTCCAAGTAAAAAATACCATTGTGTATTTTTCAACTTGTTGAACTTGAGGCACCATGGCCCCCGGATAGGGGCCAGCCGGGGAACCTATGCCAAATTTTTCTAAAAATCCATCGTACTAGTATCAGTATGTAGGAAGGTATTGAATGAATTGAATTGCCAATTGTTCTGCACCATCAATGTAGGCTTTTATCTTTTATGATCTATTCAAATACTTTATTCCCGGTTGTTAACATTGATTAATAGGAGTATTATTTGGTATAGCCAAGACTTTTGCTTGTTCTGCCAACTTTTTGTAGTGGTGCTCCTAGATTTTTGCTGGTGCTCCTAACTTTTTTGAGTTAGGAGCACAGTGCTCCTAGGCCTAAAAGTTAGTCTGGAGCCCTGGACATGAAAATAAAAACTGAAGAAATCCATGCTGACTGCCTGCAGTCACTATAGATACATGTAAGTTAAGAAGGTATTTTTTTCATAGAATACATTGTTTACATAAACTTTTAGACAGTGGTCACACATACCTTAACAGAAAATTGTTCATATAAATAAATGATATCCTTATGATAATACTGACCACATATATATAAAATAGAATTCATATAAGGATACAGCAAGATTCAGACATTATCAGACATAATTCAATTTTATTAATTGGAGAACACATATTTACACTCTTTGACATTGGAAAATGGATTATTTAAATTTTGCGTTCAACAATACATGAGACCCAACAAATCAAGGTCTGTAGCATTCAAATTACATTTGACATTTCTTGTCCTAAGAAATCAGTGAGTGAGACAAGTAGATGGAAGGTAGGTTTGTGTATATGTTTGAAGTCTCTGGCAAGGATTTTCTTTTCAGTCTTGTTACTAGTAGTCTGACTTGATGTGCAATAGTCCTGCAAACCCTGGCCTCTTCTTCAGTTGCTGCAAAGGAGAAAAACAATGAAAAGACTATCGTCATTTTCAAAATTTGATTTTCTTACCCCTAAATGTACCTCCATCTATAAATATCATATGTTTTTCATCGGTCAGCATATAATAAAAGTGTGGGATGTACACATCCTAAACAACACATCTAGGAAATTAGTCCAAACAACTTCCTATTAGCATTAAAAACGTAAGCTATCTAGACTATAAAACATTTTACTTTCAATATGTCAGTACCTTTCTTTTACAATATCATAATAAAGATGCTTGCCAAACATGAACCTACTAGTATATACATGGAAATATGTGAAACTACAAATGATGCTGTTCTCCATTGTGATTATGGTAAGATAACACTGAACAAAACGTAATAAAACCTTTAGTTAGTACTAATCATTATGAATTTGACTGGAGAATACTATCAATGAAAAGGAAAATGACCCCCTAGTGATTAGAAGAACAGGCTTTAAAGTGTTGATACCTTTAACTTGACAATGACATCTTTATACAGCTCCTGTACATCTTCATTCTCTACGTCTTCGAAGTAGTCTGAGATGCTGATGTGGATGTTGATGGCCCTCAGGTTGGGACAGCTACCTGTCAATCAAAATCAACAATGGTTGATGTATGTGTGCACCTGGCTATGTTCATAGAAACAATGACGTTTGTAATGCTGACTTACAAACAAAAGATGGCTTGCATGTACATGTGTTGATGAATGTTACACATCCAGGTAAATAAATTAAATACAGATCAAACAACTGGATAAAGTCTCTAAGAGAGTGGAACATTTCTGACAGCATTCACTGTCTTTTGCAATTCACTGACTGTTTTAAATACCATATCCAGTTGTTCAGTGTATTCTGTAAAATGTAATAATTATTATGAATGCCGCAAAGATTTTTCCATCAAATAGATCTAGAGGCAGTTCTGGACATGAATAGTCCCTGACAAAATGATGATGTACACTCAGCCAAAAGATGAAATAATTTCTACAAAATATGGCCTAATATGACCATACGCACATAGTTTAAATGGCTGATTGTGGATTAGGAAAACACAAGCCACCACAGATGTCTGGATGTCCACTAAATCATAGGCCTTAACTTAAGTTGATGTGACTGCCACCGACAGTGATGTTGACTTACTGTTGAAGTGCAGCAGTGCCTGAGGCGTGACGGGGGTGAAGCTGAACTCCAGCACACGGAGCCCCTTCAGACCATTCCTGCACATCTCCACAGCAAAGGCCTCCGTGATCTCCAGCATGTGGTCTAACTCTAGCACTTGTAATCTTGGGCAGTTACTAGCTGTAGAGAACAACATCAAACAACAGTTAAATCAGATCTATCATTTCTTAGCTTGTCAATTACATGGGTGGGAAACTCCCTTGGATGTGATACTACCTTACTTTGACTCTTTACACTGTAAATTCATACATTGTATCTTTAATTTTTAACTGAAGGCAAAATCTCCATATGTTCCAAACCCACAAGGGTAAAGAAGTTAAGAAATAGCATCCATTCAAAGGAAATGTATTTTACATCACGATCGCACAGTACAGTACAGTACAGCACACTACATTGCACAGTGCTCCAAATTTGAAATATTCATCTTTAAGTGGTTGTGTAGGCTGAACATAAATCATGAAGCAAAATAAAGGCATTGACTTGACTTGACTTGACATGTATGCTAACTTTTTGCTTGGCTAATGCTTAGGCCATGCCAATTTAATTTCTTGGTTAACGGATCTTTTTTTTTTTAATTTCTTGGTTAACGGATCTTTTTTCTTTTTTTTAAATTTTAGCACAAAAAAAAACAAAAAAAACAGAAGGCTGGGGTGAAAACTTGCACCTGACCCTGTTCACTCCCTGAAATTGTGTACATCAAAGTACAAACTTTCCTCTCAGATTCTGTTTTCCTGTCGATTTTAGCATCTAGCATTTTTTTAAAATTCCGTTAACCAAGAAATTAAAATGGTGTGGCCTTAGGGTGAACAGTTATTGTCTTATAAGCAGTTAATTGGTATACAAAAGATCCAGCACTTCAAAGGTTTAAGACTGATGTTTATGAGAAGAAACATTTTGACTGACCGATTGTTGACAGTCCCTTGTCAGTGATCCCTACCCCTCCCACGGTGAGCTGCTGCATCATTGGCCAACACTGACCAATCATCTGCAGGCACCGGTCGTTAAATCTCTGGGGCTGCTGACTGTGAAGCAAGGTTATGAAAAAAATGTCTAGATGTTGAAATTGATGACTGGTGTTAGTTTACTTACTTACTTATATTGTAGTTTACTATTAAAATTAGTTAGTACATATCAATATCAGGCTGTTCTGAGTCTATCAATCTTTTGACCACAAGGGTTTGGTCTTAAAGTCATCAGAACTCTTTTGCAGAAGAAATTTTACTGCTGAGAGAATAAGCATAGACTGTTGTTCCGGTTGAATCCTTCTAAATTCCCTTTACTTCTGCAGCAACAAATGTAGTCAAGTTGTGTTAACATGGATGTCTACATTAGGCCACACAAATTCAATTTCCTTGTTGTTGCTCAGATAGTTTCAATTTAGCAAAATGAATAATGATCGTAAAAACAGAAGGCTGGGGTGAAAACCTGCATCTGACTCTGTTCACTCCCAGAAACTGTTTTCATGTTGATGTTCCAATCTACCATTATTTTAGAAAATCAGAGAACAAGAAATTGAATTGATGTGGCTTTAAATGCATTTTTTCATTCACCCAATGGTCAACACTAATACACAAAAGCTATGAATTATACTATACTCTAAAGACTTACCAAGGGAACATGGGAGCCAGACTGAGCGATGTGATCTCCCTACAGCCGGCGCCCAGGGCCCAGATGACCTCCTGTCCTACAGGGTCCGACTCACTCTTGTACATCACATCTCTCACCAGCCGGGAGTGGCAGCTGGCCAACCACAGCGCTCTATTGTAACACAATCAAGAAGGAGCCAATGACTGATAGAGGAAGAAAACTGGAGCCAAGATAAAGCTACATGTATTTATACAGTCAAACCTGGTTTCAGCAACCGCTCAAGGGACTGAAAATGGTTACGAAGGACATGTGGTTGCCCATGATAGGGCAGGTTTAACTAAGTAAAAATGGACGGGACTGTTTTGAAGTTGTTGCCTACGCCAGGTGGTTGCCCAACAGGTTGACTGTATATAAATTAGACAAATGCATTGGGATACGTATGGCTAAAGTTCAGCTATACAGTCAAACCTGCCCAGGACTCAGGGGACCAATAAAATCTGGTCTATGTGGACAGGTGGTCACTATACAAACTTTAAGGATTCATAATGCTTGTGTCAATGGGAAAATTATCTAGGGGACCAGCAAAAAGTGGTCACATTGGCCAGGTGGTCCTTTTGTAGAGGTGGTCACTTGTACAGGTTTGATTGACATTGTATACTATTAGGCTATGAGCTTTTAAACTACATTTTGTACATTTGCAGTATACACCATCAGCTTGCACTGACCTGTCTGTGAGGACGTTGCCACAGTTGCTGATCCTGAGGCTGAGTAAGTTCTGTTTGGTGGCTGAGAGGAGCTTCTCCAGGCCTGCTTCTAAACTCCCTCTGTAAGGTTAAGAGTGTGATGTTAGCACTTATTCAGATATTTAGATAGACTGGACTAGGAAATAGTTAAGAAAGAGGAAGAATGCTAATCATAGAATATCTAATGCAGGTATAAAGAAACAAATTGGTACTTGGAAGTATGATTTGAATGTTTGTATTTGGCATTATTCGGTACCTGGTTTTGTGGAAGTAGTCTTTCTTGTTTTCCCCATCCCTCCTCTTCCTGGGCCTCAGGTTCTGCAGTGTCAGCACCTGCAGCTCTGTGCACCACCTAGCGATAGTCTGCAGGAACTGCCGGACAACAACAGACATTGTCAAGATTTAGCCAATTAAGATTCAGGATTTTAGTACATGAAGCCTTGGCAATCATGGACAGGATCGATTGCCTTTTCTATCAATGCAGCTGCAGGTGTAGTGTAGAAAATTTACACAACATGTCTGGCAGACTATGTTGGAAAGTCAACATGTACAACATATCTCTCTCTGAACAAGAATCTCACAATGAACAGTCTGCCAAATACTTGGTGGGTATCTTCAATCCTGTAAGTTCAGACTAAGTCAAAGATGTTGGTTAGATTTTACAGTAATCAAGTAATGCAAAATGTCTTCAACTTTTATAGGTGGCCTCGAACTAACCTTGGATCCTACCCTTGCCCTCTCCAAGTGAATGTGTCTCCATAGGGCAGGTTGTCGACTTATGAGGGTCCACTCCCTACACACCATGGAACAGGCACAGAGGCTCTTAGTGTCCAGGTAGCTGAAGGCCAGGGACAGGGCGTCCTGTCTGCGCCGTGCCAGCTCAGCCTGCAGCCTCTTCCTACTCCTCTTCCTACTGCTCCTCCTACTCACAAACACATCGTCTTCATCGAACGCCGATTCTGTGGTTACCGTGGTAATGGAACCTGTTTCTGTCAGAGTCTCGTCATCAAAGCTGCCACCAAATCTCTCCATGGAGGGTCTCTTGCTGCGGTTCTGCGGGTATCCCACCGGAGTTTGTGAAGGTCCAGGCATTGCACTAGGACGGTATTGCTGCTGCTGAAGGTTCCTGCTGTTTCTCTGCCGGGAATTGTTGGCTTGATTTCTTACCTCTTGTCTGCTGGGGTCGTAGTTGTCGCTGTTGTCATGGAAACTGTTGTCCTGACAACTGTCTTCGAAGTAGCTGTCCTCATCTGTGAACTGTGACCTTCTTAGAACGTTGGGCGTGGACTGTGGTGATGGGAACCCACTACTGTTGCCGTAGTAACCATTCCCATAGGGATTCCTTCTTGCCATATTAGGGGTGGCATTTGGACTCATTCCATTGCCATGGTAACCACTGGGACTGTTTTGCATTCTTCTGGCAGATAAAGGCGTGGCAGTGGGCGTGGTTAGGTTGCTATGGTAACCTGACTGGGGCATCTGTCTCCTCCCAGTGGGGGGCGTGGTTACTGGGTATGCCATGCCATTGGTTGGATATCTGTCCTCATTTGAATATGATGCCCTCCTTCTGCGGGAGGGAGGGGTTACATCTGGAAGACCGTTCCTGTTACCATGGTAACCGTTTTCGCTAGCCAATCCCCTCCTCCCCGTGGATGGCGATGCCATGGGATAGCTGTTGGCCAGGTAACCATTCTCTAACATACGTGCCCTCCTCTGGTTCTTGGGGGTATTATCTGGGAATATCACACCCTGAGCCTGGAGGTCGTCAATCTCCTCAGGCGACAGGGCTCGGTTGTAAGGCACCTCCATGCCGTGACCTTGGGGGTGCTGAAGGTCGTTGTCGTAATACTGCGGTGCAGGCGGGCTGACGGTCGCGTACGTGCCGCTCTGTGACGAGCCGTTGGCGCTGTCCCCCAGCCCCGAGTCGTTGGAGCCCCGGGGGGAGGTGGAGGGCTGGTGGGGGGAGCCCTTCCCCTGGCTACTGTGTAAAACACGCGCCTGTTTCACCAAGTCTGACAGGCCGCTGTTCAACTGGACTGGGTCCACACTGCTGGACCTGAGGGAGAGATACAATGTACAATGTTGATTCAAACATAATTATTATGCAAAACAAAAGGTTTGCTTGACTAGAGCAACATCCTAGTGGGTAGAATAATCAAGTTGCATGCAATAAGTTGTGCATTTGATTCCCAACCATGTCAGACCAAAGACAGCTTCTTTGCTTAGCACTCAGGAAAGAGTATATAATATGGAAGTTAAACACACAGTACAACCAGTGGACTAGCTCCAGTTTAAGTTGTAGTAATGACTGTGCTTGCATACAGGTACAACCCTGTATACAATATGGTGTGGGAAGGACTTTAACTTCTGTCACTTTTCAAAACTTTGACATGCTACATTGCAGTACCAGTCCCAGTCAACAGGTGGCGCTCATACAGGATGACACCTGGTAAGAGAAAGCTGCCTGGAGGAGTGTGTACCTTTGATGATGACTGACACTGGGTCTCCTGCTGGTGTCCATGTCAGACGGATGCTGGATGCTGCAGGCACTGGCCGAACGTTGCAACATGCCCATAGGTGCCGACATACGTGCCTGAGAATAGAAGCAGATACATGTATAAACAATATCTCACAGCTACGATATGACTATGCTTAGTGTAACTCAGGCATTAAAATTGATGCTAATTGCAAGACTAATGAAACATAAACAGATAGGATAGATAGGAATGTGGATATCATATCTAAATTGTAGCTGTAGATGTTGCTTTTGTGGTGGTTTGATTTTGTGGTAGGAGGAAAAAGAGGACTTCGCTGTGTTTGAAGAATGCAGCTGAAACAATTCTGTACAGTTATAATATCACACGGCAAATACAGCGGTATCAGGATTTTGCGGTAAGACATCACCATAAAAACTGAAAATACAACCACCACATTTCAAGATTTACAATATTTTTCAAAGCCCAAGTGTCATATAGATACATAAACTGTACCTGAATGTTTTATACATCTTTCACTGAGAAAGATAACCATACCTGTCTCTTCTGGCACTTGGTACAGAGTGAGGTGGTGCAGCTGACAGCAGAGTTGAGACTGGCGAGGGAGGACTGGCTGCGGTAGAACTCCACCTCCTTCTCGGCGCGCTCCGTCCGGCTGGTCAGAGCCTCGATGAAGCTCCGCAGCTTCTCCTTGGCCTCCGTCTCCTGCTGGGTGGCCGTCTGGATGAAATCTTCCATCTGATCCGTGGACCTGAAGACGTGGCAGGAAGAAATTCATGTTATTGGTTTAATAATCAATCAGTGTTCCAACTAGCAAAGTTTGAGCGTAGGGGCTACCAGAGGGTCCCTACACTGTGATTTGTATCCCTATGCTGTTGGGTGGCCGTCTGGATGAAATCTTCCATTTGATCCGTGGACCTGAAGACATGGCAGGAAGAAATTCATGTTAATGGTTTAATTCAGTGTTCTAGCTACATGTAGCGAAGTTTGCTAAGCTGTGATTTAGATCCCCATGCTGCTGGGCGGCCGTCTGGATGAAGTCTTCCATCTGATCTGTGGACCAGAAGGCATGGCAGAAGAAATTCATGTTAATGGTTTAGCTACATGTAGGAAAGTTTGAGCGTAGGGGGTCCCTACGCTGTGATTTGGAGCCCTACGCTACTGGGTCACCGTTTGGATGAAGTCTTCCATCTGATCTGTGGACCTGAAGGCATGGCAGGAAGAAATTCATGTCAATGGTTTAATTCAGAGTTCTACAGTTTGAGTGTAGGGGGTCCCTACGGCCTACGCTGTGATTTGGATCCCTACGCTGCTGGGTGGCCATCTGGATGAAATCTTCCATCTGATCTGTGGACCTGAAGACGTGGCAGGAAGAAATTTGTGTCCAAGGTTTAATTCAGTGTTCTAGCTACAATGTACATGTACAATGTACATGTAGGAAAGTTTGAACGTAGGGGGTCCCTACGCTGTGATTTGGATCTTTACGCTACTGGGTGGTCGTCTGGATGAAATCTTCCATCTGATCCGTGGACCTGAAGAAGTGGCAGGAAGAAATTTGTGTTAATGGTTTAATTCAGTGTTCTACCTACATGTAGCAAAGTTTGAGCACAGGGGGTTCCTACGATGTGATTTGGAGCCCTACGCTGCTGGGTGGCTGTCTGGAGGAAATCTTCCATCTGATCTGTAGACCTGAAGACATGACAGGAAGAAATTTGTGTCCAAGGTTTAATTCAGTGTTCTACAGTTTGAGTGTAGGGGGTCCCTACGGCCTACGCTGTGATTTGGATCCCTACGCTGCTGGGTGGCCATCTGGATGAAATCTTCCATCTGATCTGTGGACCTGAAGACGTGGCAGGAAGAAATTTGTGTCCAAGGTTTAATTCAGTGTTCTAGCTACAATGTACATGTACAATGTACATGTAGGAAAGTTTGAACGTAGGGGGTCCCTACGCTGTGATTTGGATCTTTACGCTACTGGGTGGTCGTCTGGATGAAATCTTCCATCTGATCCGTGGACCTGAAGAAGTGGCAGGAAGAAATTTGTGTTAATGGTTTAATTCAGTGTTCTACCTACATGTAGCAAAGTTTGAGCACAGGGGGTTCCTACGATGTGATTTGGAGCCCTACGCTGCTGGGTGGCTGTCTGGAGGAAATCTTCCATCTGATCTGTAGACCTGAAGACATGACAGGAAGAAATTTGTGTCCAAGGTTTAATTCAGTGTTCTAGCTACATGTAGTGAAGTTTGCTACGCTGTGATTTGGATCCCTACGCTGCTGGGTCGCCGACTGGATGAAGTCTTCCATCTGATCTGTGAACCTGCAGGCATGGCAGAAATTCATGTTAATGGTTTATCAAAGATTTGATGTACCAGTTTGTGGTTCACACTTTGAAGTAAATGTATCTGTATTGGGTTATTTGGGTATCCAGTATAACTACCCTTTGGCAAAAGCACACCACTGATACCAGCTTCCAGGGCAATAAAAATCTATACATCAAACCCGCTGTCACACCTTACCCCTTGATATCTATCTCTCACTAGTACTAGTCTAGGTGTAGCTTAATTAGTAAGGATGCCTCTACTGTAATTGGTGACAATGAGTTCCACAATAAAACTTAATTGTTCTAAATTTCGAACAAATTGAAACTATGTTGGTACATCTAGCACTTGCTGTAATGCTCTGCAGCTGTTTTGTACTATCTAAAAGTACAAGATATGAAATCCTCCCCCAATCTGGCTTGACTCGAATGATTATACCAACAAATGTATGTCACTAGATGAGTGTTAAATGTGTACTACATGATTGAAATATTCCTTCCTAATTTCTAATTTTTCCACTGACTTGACTGTTATAAAACTGGCATTATGGAAACTTTTATATGCAATATTATCCTAGAGTACAGTAGTATATAAAAATGAATCACTGATAATTTTTATGTCTCACAGGATTATGAGACATTTTCTCATCTGTTGACACCACCATTGGCAGTTAATCATTGTACTGCAGAAAGACCTGGGAGTCTCAGTAGCATGTAACGTTGCATGTGTGGCCGGCTTGTCTCAAGGCTGAGCCCACATACAGGAGTGAGTAATGGTCATCACCTTTCAAGGATGCAGACAGTCAAGGCTACCTGATCGATGGTACACATAATGACAGAGTCTGACTCAGGGGTGTTACATACAAAGTATCTACACATACATTTGTGTATACACAAGGGCATATGTTGTAAAAAAAAGGCAACAGCTGGGGATAAAACCTTCATATTGTTACACAATGTAGCATATACTTGTTTGTGCCACACATTGAAAGCAAAAAGAATAGCTACATTTTGGACATGTACATGTAGGAAGAAGACCTCAATCATATATGTGTACTTTACATTTTGTAGTCGACAGTTGCTCATGCAACCAAATTTAAACAAGTATTAGCATATACAAATTGGTTAATCTGTATAGATAATAACAATGAAATATACATGTATATTAAGATATTAATAAAATAGAAATTAAAAAAAAAGAAATATGATACATTTTACAAATTCCTTCCATCCATCACAGTATAAAGATGAAACAATTCACAGGATAGATGCTGATGATTATCCCTTTTTTTGATCATGCAAATAAATTCAAGTATTTCATATACTGATCCATTGAAGCAAACTAAGGATTGCTAGAGTGAGACTAATACTCAAAGCATATGCAAATTCATCAGATTCTGCTGAATAATTGGTCACCAACAACAGAAAAGGGGCTAAATAAAAACATAATAAAAAAGCAGCAAATACCCACATCTCACATTAATGTGTTGGACCAGAACTGTTCTTAAGATTAATAAGATATTTTGATTACAATTATATAGCCTTGAGTCTGGGCTGAGTGCCTGATTGAGTTTGTCACATCGAATCATTACATGACCCTGAAATCAGGGTCACAATACCACCATAATTCTGTACATACGGGTAATAAATATCTACTCACACCATTTGAATGCACTGTCTGACCTATATGAGCTATATGGATATTTGAGGCTTATTACTATGTACTGTTGCTGACAATGTTTAACAAAAAATACCAGTCCGTAAATACATGTTGATAGATTTATTTTATGTGTTTTCACAATTATCCTGAATTATCATGATTATGCAAATATTCATCAATCATTCCAAAATTTACTTAAACTTAACATAAAAGAGATTTACAGCATTGATTGTTGCCTTTGAAATTGAATTTCGCATAACTACACGGCAATGAAACACCATTTTGCATACAATCATGTATGAGAACCGAATTTGCATATGACAGAAAATAGCATAACTTCACACACAAAAATAATTTTTTGGACAACTTCTGTTATTTGGATGAAGATGATCAACTGATATAAGAAATTTGCATAATCAATGAAAACATTTACACATGTATGATAAGTCAGTCCTAAAGGTTAACATCATTTGGCAAAGGTACACAATGTACATATGTATGAGGTTGTGGAACTCTAGAAGAGGTTGCAGGTATTGAGGTCTGACACCACTGGTTTCCTCAATGTTTCACAGTATTTGAAACATGACCCTTACTTTTCCTGGTACCCTCAGCCCCATGAGGACGCCACATGACATTGTGTCCTATGATATTTTAGATTCCCCCACTGAGAGGTTTCCCTCCCTCTAAATTTCAGGTCAGGCCCCAGCTCCACTATCACTAGATTCCAGACATTCTAGCCACCTAAACATGACCTCCCACTGCTGTGTTTGCTTTGTTAAGTACCTTGGAAACCACAGATAACACCCCTGCCAGTCCTGCTGGCTGTGTAATACCAATCACTTCCAGACTTCCACTGTTACAGTTCAGAATGGATTCTGTGACAGTTTAGATGTGTTTGAACGTTGTTGCCCAGATACGAGGTTATGTGATGCGACTTTAGTTGAGTTGGGAAGGCACCTATCAAAACACATGTCTCCCCCTCTACTTCATCACTCTTTTTCACTTGATAGATACAAGCTTAAGGTTTTGTTACTTGACTTTTGCAAAAAGGCACCACCTATCAAAAAAAATATAAAAGTAACATTTCCCAGATAGCAGTTACTCACAAGCAACTAGATATGATTTTGGAAACAGTCAAATGTTTCAAGTACTAGTAGAGACCTGCTGATCAACAAATCTTGCTCAGAGTCACTGACCAAAGGTAGTGGCCAGATGTTACTTGAAACCTCTGACTGTTTCAGTGTTTCCAAAATCATATCCAGTTGCTTGAGAAACTGCTATTTGGCATGTCTTATTACCTGGCTGTCTAACCTACATCGAGGTAACGTTTTCCCACTTCATTGCCACTCCTTTCATTCACTAAGACTGTACGTACATATGTACATAAGGGCTAAAAAAGCAGTCACTGACGTCAGGACTTTCATAATTACCTTGTAATAAAAACGTTGAGTCTGACGAATGATTTTTTGATGGTGCAATATGTTCAATAAAAGGAGAAGGGTGTAATACAGTATTTGGCACAAGCTTGTACTTGTGTATATATTCTGTGTATTGTGTATATAAGTGATTTTAAATGATTTGTATAATGTCGGCCAAAACAAAGTGCAACATGTACAGAGGGCACAATTCAGCCTTTGGCTGCAAAGCCCTTTTATGAATAATAAACCATTTGATTGATTGATTGATTGATTGAATAACATTGTTGTTGAATATAATCAGATGTTTTGGTGTCAAAGGGTCTTTAAGAAAGAAAAAGAAATGAAAAACAAATTAAAGGAAAATAAATCTCACCAGCTTCAGATTAGTCTGATATTTGTGCCATACAATATGCAGAACTATATTTAGTTCATATTCATATTGATTCCATGTGGAGAGATGAATCTCTGGTATTGTTGGAGGTGTCGGCTGAGATGAATCATGGATTTACTAAGTGACAACAGGATGATGAAGTGTTCTATTTCTTGTTGACACTTACTGAGTTCTTCTGCCTTGAGTAAATCTCACCTCTTGTGTCATAAAGGTTGTTGGCAAAGCTTATTAGTACATGTATATGCATCCATGTGGTAGTATTTTACGGAGAAAAAATTCAATTCATCCAATGGCAGTGCTATTTATACATTGCAAATTCATTTTTTTTCTAGACTGTCTTTTAAGAATTTGCATACAAGAATGCAATGGGTGACCGACACGTATGGAAAATAGATGGTGAACTTAGTCGAAGCAACAGGCTCAAAATTTTTACATGCTTTTTATCAATACAGTAGTATAACAGTATATGTTTTTTGTAAGCATCCAGTAAAAGATTATCTACTAAATTGTAGAACTTGTTCATACCTGCCCATTCTTGGATATGTTATGAACTGTCCATGAAGAAGCAAGACACTTTCAAGTTACAAATGTTGCAACGGGAACGGCAGTTGTTATGGCTTAACTCCCTTAAGCCCTAACTGAATCATTAAACAACAGATGACAAGGAAAAGAAGTTGATTTGTGAAGGGATCAGTGGTAGTACCAGTAATCACCACTAGCATATTTTTGGATGGTAATCAAATTACTGCTATCATTCATGAGCAATTCACTTTATAACACGTAAAGTAAGCTAATGACCTGGAGAGAAAAAAGCTTGCAAACATTGTAGCTGTAAACTGTGAGAAACATCTCTGTCAGTGTGTTAATGTTCCACATAGCAGCTGTGCCTAATACCCTCAATAGTAATAGTTCCCTCAACCCTCCTGCCATATGTTACATGTTTGCCACCCTTTTCAAACACTGCAATAGCCATATATCATGTACAGGAAATGCGTACAGTATCTGTATTTGACCATACTTTGTAATACACATGTACATTGTATTTCAGAAGGTTTGAATTGCTTTTGCAAACCTACCTGCATATTTGCATATAATTTGCAGCTACCATATGTGCTAATACGAAATAAGCCTACACAGTTAGTAACATAAATAGATTGAGGACATAATGCAGTGTGAAATTGATTTCATAGATGATATTTTTGAATGCACTAATTTTGCCTTTAAATCTTGCTTATTTACAATGATAGCTTAACCAATACAGTAGGACTTTACCTAATTAGCTGTAATATTGCAAGTTGTCAGAAATGACATGTGATTCGGAAAATATTTTGCAAATACACTTTATCAAATCAAGGAGGTTGATTTTTATTGCAAGTTGTCTTTATTTTCACCTGTGATCACAATTTTGAAATCGAGGCGTGAATACATGGCAATATTATAATGTATCAAATTTGCATCCTCAGGCATATGCATGTAACTACAAATCAATAAGTCACAACAAGAATTACAATACTACATGATACATATAAATAAATGGGCTTTCTGAAAGCAATTCGCAGGAATACCTCTCAGAAGTTGCCTAAGAGGTGAATACTTGACAACTGAACACTGACAACTTAACATCCATGTTATCAATATTTCATGCACCTCACACAAAAGTACACCCTCTTAACTCGGAATAATAAATCAGCGTCAATCTTTAATAACTGTGGTATGACTACGGTTTCAATCACCACGATACTTTAAAGCTGAAGAAAACCCTGCTACTGAGAAAAAATATTTAATTATTATAATATTAACTCATTCAGAAGATGCATACCTGCTTTCTTTAGATAATCCTTACCAAATATGAATAGACTCTTGAGGTCTTTACTGTGTCACTGACCTGGAAAGTGTGTGTTGTGTCGCATACAAGCTGTGGTGTTAGCCAAACACTGTGCACTTAATGCAGTTTGGCTGTACATTATTTACTTACTTACTGTTCAAGCTGGTCCACAGATATCTTTAATCTGTACTTAACATATTTGTTCGTAACCATGGTATTACTTTCCATGCATGCTGTGTATACATACCACTTTGGTACCTGTTTTTTTTTTAATATCGCATAACTGTTAAACCGCCTTTAGACGTCACAGCTGCTTTATGTCACATTCAAGAGAATGTCCCCAGCTCCTCATTTTCACCTGAGTTGAGTCAGTAAATCCGTGTTAAGTACCTTTCCCATGGGCACAACATCCGAGCCTACTACTAGGGATTTAAACCCAGGAACATTAGATTGTGAGTCAACTACACTAACCACAAGGCTACATGATGCTCATATCATAATAATTATAAATTTCATCTAGCAAATATTTATAAGATGTTTTTCTGGCATGGATGAAGAGGCTTCTTTCTTAGTTTCTAAGGACAGCAAAATCCTGGTAGCAACTGAATAAACACAACACCAGCTGTAAGAGCACTAGTAGGGTTTTGCTGACGGGTTTTACTGATAACAGCTCAGACTCAGAGATAAAAACGGTGATACAGTCCGCTATACAATTGAAAAATGACAATGTCATTGTTTTCAAATATGTTATTTTATAGTAAATGCATTTTCACTAAGGTGGTTTACCACCAGCTACATGTATAGCAACAATGAATCGATACTTAGGAAGTCAACTCTCAACCAGCAATGGTAGCACAGGCATGTACAAGAAATCTGCAAAACGACTTGAAAGTTTGATTGCACACCATACGGTATTGAAAAATGTGAGGTTAGGACATATTAACATGTGACAGATTCAACCTCCAGTTAATATCTGTGTAAATTGTGATGGCTACCAAAAAAAATTGTGTAGGTCGGCAATATTGATTGCGGATGTTTGCTCTGTTGCAAGTGTCTTAGCCCAATATCTGGAGATTGAGTACGTATACTCTGTGAAAATATTTTTACAAAATCTTTTTTAATTCTTCCATAAAGTGGAATGCTTACTCTGATGAGGAGGAAGTTGGAGAAACACCAAAGGAACACAACACTTGTTACCTGTACATGTATAGTATGTACACCATAAACTGTTATTATTAGTATCATTTATAACTTCTTATTGTTTTTTGTTGGTCATACACTTTTGACTTGCTTAGTCTATAAGGATGATTCCCTTCCTTGCTTCTTGAATGAAAAAATCGTACTTATCATATAACAACAATTCATGATTCCTTGTTTACTTTTCCTCCAGCTCTACAATTTCAACCATGACTAATCTCTCAGCCATTGTAAATGTTTGAGGCTCAAACCATTTCCTTTCAGTCTGCTTTATTTGGGTTCAAAGCGGTTAACGTGCGTGGATGGAAATGTCAAACAGTGAACCTGAATGGCAGCACCTGTTCTTGTACCCACTAGGTATTGTACATGTACATGTAGCTCTTACTAATTAATTCCCATAGGAAAGCATGTACATAGAAGTCACTTGCTGTCACAATTGCTATTTATGTATAATTGCTTTACAACTCATATGTACCTTGTACAATTGTCACATGTAATAAAGTTATTAATATGATAATGGAAGTGATTTTGTACTTCCTAATCGACAAATGAATGAGTTTATTGTTTATTGTTATTAATATTTTCTCTCTTTTTAAATCTATGCTACACTGTGATTTTGGGTTCACCCAAAATTGTTGAGTTAAAGAATTTGATTTTTCTTGTTTACCTAACAAAATTGCCAAAAAATAATACATTTTTTCTGGTTACATTCAGCACTAACATATAGTACATGACTTTGTACAATGTAACTGGTATCAATACGAATCTAGTAGTAGCTGCTATGCTGAATGTTACATCACAATACATACATGTATTACCAACTGTATAATATGATATAATTCCTAAGATCACGCCAGGCTTCATTAGAAAGCAGAGCTACCTCCTTTGATACAGCTGTAAGTTTTACTTCAAAGGGAGTCATTTTACAGCTGATGTGTGCTGAAATTTGATCATGGCAGCAACTACAGGTGTAACTTCCAGGGCTGGAAATACCACCAGGTGCTGTATATACAGGGTAGTACAGGTGTAGTCTGACTTGTGCAGATATTTCTGATGATGTCTGCCTGTACCTAACCTGCATAAGCTCTACACTGGGTACATTCACCATACAAAGAACATTTTTTGAAAGTATAAGTTACTACAACTATGGATTATCTTCTGCACTGCACCTATGAAAAGCTAAATAAAGAATTGAAATGCTTGATTTTGATTCTTATTTTTACAGGAGAGATCGATGAGGTGCAGGTCTAATTTCTCGATGCAAGTTATTTTGCATGCCACCTTCACCAATGCAAATAAGGTCACACCAATTTATTTTCTTGGTTATCAAACGAAAAAAAAAAAAACAGATTGGAAAAACAGTATGAAAACAGAATCTCAGAGGAATGTTTTTACTTTGTTGCACACAGCATCATATTCCTTATCCTTTTCAAAGAGTCTCTAAATATGCTTTTGCCTGCTGCAGGTAGTTTGTTGGATAAGACTGGTCTGAAGAGTCTTACATCACCCATTGACCCCTTGTGAAGACTTAAAGAGAGGAACAATAGTGTAGGGTTACCTGATGTTTGTTTGGAAGGGGGCTCAGCGAGGCGTCGCCTTTCTTCGGAAGGCGTGCGCAAACACGCTAACTGACAGACAACTCATGTTAGAAGTATTTGTTGTCAAATCCCAGGGTCGTAGCTCCCACATAGCTGACCGAAATGCTAAAAGTTAAACAGGACTCTTACTAGTACTAACACAATGATTGTTTTGCTTGCAATTGAATGATCTAGCTTGTTAGTTATTCAAACAATAGCTTTTTGATAAGGTCTTCTTAACACCAACAATATTTATGAGGGTCTGCATGCCCTTTTTCGTGAAGCGTTACGAGCGATTTTAATTCACCGTTAATCGTTACAGGCCGCCCTGAATTTACCGTTAAGCGTTATCGGTATATTAATCGTGAAGCGTTACTGGTCGTTTTTATTCCTCGTTAAGCGTTATTTGTCATCCTGAATTCAACGTTAAGCGTTAGTGAGTAATTCCTCGTTACGCAGGAAAAAGCATTTCAGTGGGTCAAGATTTCAAAATTTTCTCCAGGGAGCACACGGCTCCGGCGAAAATATGTCGGTAGGGCGCCCCCAGCCCCCCACAAAATTTCAAGCTGAAACATTTCTATTTTTCACTCTACCAGCAAAGTTTTCTCCTCAAAATTCAAGAAATTAAGCGTTTCGCGGTTCAAGACTTTAAAATTTTCCCCGGGAGCATGTCAGAATATTGTCAGGAGGGCGTCGACCCCCAAAACTCAAGCTGAAACTCGTCTGTATTTTTTCACAAACAGAGATATCATAAACTTCACTTACATTACCAGTAATATTTGCCCATCGAAATGCAAGAAATAGCGTTTCAGGGTGTCAAGATTTTTCCCCGGCGAGGTCTGGAGGGCGTGACGCCGATCAAAAATCAAGCTGAAACTCTTCTGTATTTTTTTTTTCAAATAGAGATGTCATAAAACTTAGCTTACTCTTCAGCAAAATCCCCCCCCCTCAGAATGCAGGAAAAAGCGTTTCAGAGGGTCAAGATTTCAAAATTTTCGTCGCGCCTTCGGCGCTCGTCATCGTGATTATGAATATTTCGTCCCACCAATACGAAATTTCCTGTCGCCGCCGAATTTAAAGGGTTAGGAGCAGGCGTGCGAGAATGGCATAGCGTAATAGGTCTCTTGTCAAAAGATCAGGACGACTAGTGGCAAAAAAACGTCGTCTTCAAGGGTATCTCATGTTCTAAAAATGCTGAATTTACCGTTAAGCGTTATCGGCCGGCCTGAATTTACCGTTAAGCGTTATCGGCTGGCCTGAATTTACCGTTAAGCGTTGCCAGGACCCCCCCATGCAGACCCTCCTTTATGTTCAAAGTTAAATAATCGAGTCCTACATTTTGGACAATAAGGTGGGATAGACATTATAGAAAAGATGGACTTCCTTAGGACAAAGTTTCCCACCTGCCTTCTCAAATAGGATATCAATTTTCATATAATCGAAGAATGTTGAACTCCCCATTGTGCTTAGCCTTTGTCCATGGATTAAGCCAAGTTCATGGGTCACACCAGGTGGGGTCTGAGACACGCTATCGATTCGCAAGTCATTTCAATATCTTAAGGCATCAACAATACAGGTGTCCTTGCCTAGTAGTAGCACTAGCTGTCAACCACTGACTTCTCCTATTATAAAAACTTAAATACAACTCACTTGAAGAATGGCTGGGTACTAGCTAAATTGAACGTTTTTGAAGTGACACGTACATTTGTATGCCTCCTTTTAACAATAAAGAGTGTTATAATTAAGAAGAAAAAGGAGGGAGAACACCTGCATTAACTGTTGACATTTTAAAAAATTGTATATATTATCAAGTGTTATCTTTTTCATCTGGCAAAAAATCATGAGTTCATTAGTGATAATTGGCCTATAGGAGGAAATCCCTAGGGATTAGGTTATCACAATAGGAGTGGCTTTATTATTTCAATCTGTTACCTGATCAGTGTAACACCTGCAGATTAACATGATCTAATACAAACACCCCCACTTTCCTCTCCCTTTCATACTTATACAATTATCTACAGGTAGACATCATCAAAGACGTCACCTCAGTAAATTTGTCTTGATGCTGAAAGAATAAAACTCTGAGTGACAAATGTACACATCATATCCTTTTATCAAGCACACTTATTTTTATTGCCCTATGTGAGGCTTCAACTTCTCAAGCATCAATAATATTCTAAGCCAACAACAAGTATAAGAAGTGTTTTATATTATTATCAATAATAAAACCTTACCTTTTACTGTGCTCTAGCTCACTCTCCTTCTTCTGCAACACTTCCTTCAGACTGGTCACTGCTTCCACGTTGCCGTCCATTTGTTTTTTCATCTCCGAGAGGTCGCTTTGTAGCTTCCGTCTTTCTAGCGTCATTTTCTGCAACTCTTCGCTGGCCTTTTCTAACAGGGAGTCTTTCCTTCTCAAATCCTCCTGCATTTGTCGGAGAACATGAGACTCGTCCGCGGTGAGTCTCGGCTCCTTGGCGGACAGACTGCGACTTGAAGTTGGAAGCGCAGAGCTTCTACCGTTTGCGAATAAAAGGGGTTCGTGATGTTTGGCGCGTTTTTCCGTATGCCCTCGCTCGTAATCCCTTAGAATGGAACGATCCGGTAGGGGCATCCATTTTTGTTTCATGGAGGGGAAGTGGTCACTTTGTACTAGGTTATCGTAGTGGTCGTCGGAATCCCACGTTTCGTCCTCAAACCGCACGGAGGACCTCGCGGGCGGAAAGCTGGCGTACAGATTTGTGAAGTCTCCGTACCTGTCGAAACCCCTTGGAGAGCCTCTCTTCATCCGGTTGTGGCGCTCGGCTTCCTTAGCGAGTATGAGCTGCCGTTCCAGTTCTAACGCCTCCTTACTGTACTGTTCGTACACGGGGCTGAGAAAGGACATCCCCGAACCCGGTCTCCTCGGACTGGACAGAGATGCAGCCGGTACGACAGACTGGTCCTGGTTGGAGGGGAACATTTGTGCGCCATACCCGATGCACTGCTGCATGTGTTCCTGTAGCGCTCCCAGCGTGGGGAAGCGGCGTGCGTGGCGGCACCTGGAGCAGCTGAACTGCAGGTCAATGCCAACCGTATCCATGGCGACTGCTACCTGTGTGTGGCTAGCTACCAATCACTCTCGGTGGCAATGACCATCACGCAGCAATTCCATTACTCTGAAACAGAAACATACGTACATTTCAATTTTTCGTCATATCAAAACCTGAATCTAGCAGATTACCCACAACAATGTAACCGTCGGAAATATTTCATACCGACCTTTTGGTGTAACTCTCCTTGACAGTGACGTTAAAACAACCTTGCCTTGACAGCATGTTACGTGCGTTCGCACACCATTCTGGATTCACACGGCTGACACAAACATCATCTTTCCTATCTATCTCACAAGGAAGAAATGTGAAGGTTGAATCACAGTCTGCTCTGTACAGCGGAAAAAGCAGTGAATAACATCCATAGGAAATGCAACGTCATTCCCATGGGAATGGACAGTACACAACATCGCATGCTAGGCCCTGTAACAGCTGTCAGCTCCAATACAGCCTCATCCTTAACAGCGGCTACAAACAATAGGATCCCCACAAGCCTTGCCTTGTGCGATATGTCAATGATCTATGTCCTTACAATGGTAGACATGACAGGTGTGTGTTGTCATCGCCAATCTCTTTATTGTGCCCAGCAGTACAGTAATGTCTCTTGAGTCTGATTATATCCGAGCGGGCTTTGCGGCCTTGTTTATGACAGCAAGTCTACGGATCAAATCTAGTCTTCACATTGCCCCTGGATAATGTTAAGCATTTGTGTATCCTGTATTGTACATTTTATTTTTCATACGGCTACAAGTTTACAGTGAGGTGAATCATGAACAAAGGAGTAATAAATCTCTTTGATAATGTAACAGATACATTGTATTCTTCACTTAGGTTGATTAAAGTTGTATGAGTCAGACCATCTCGTTTTTAAAAATCTCCTTGGTCTGACACATTGAAAGCCTTAGGTCAATCAAAGTTTAAAGTCCTACCTTTTATTCTACAATTACAATGAAGATACCCCGAGCAGATAAGATGGTCCCAAGCCAATCCAAATTATTGTCTGAACTGTTAAATTTGACCTAATTTTTGCTACCAGGTTAATGTCTATAGCTATGATACGGGCAAAACAGGCTAACAAGCTGTTTGAGCCATAAAAATATCATGCCATTATTTCTCTCTCAATGGATGAAAATTCTAACAAGACACAATGTATCTAGCAATTCACAGGTCCATGCAATGTTTTTTTTTTATCATACAATGTTGTATGTGGCATTTTCTTAGCTGACATGTACCTAAATGTAGATCTGTCTTTTTTCTACTAAAATATTAAATATAACTAGAGATGTCAAAAATCCTAGCCACTCAATGGTATCAGAATAATCTATTCTACATTTTGCAATGGAGGGATACAACACTTCAGATGGCTGACTAAAGATGTTCTACCTAGTAACAAATATAGCTTTAACTTTCTGAAGTTTAAGCTGCCTTCTTTATCTTTTTCTGACATTCTACCTGATACAAGTGATAGACAAGAAAAAGTGACTGAAGGGAGAGGTCTGAACACAAAAATACACACAATGTATAATATACATTTATCTTTGAAAGTATTATAATCTGATTCTTAAGAAGCTTTATCATAATCTAGAAGATTTGATTTTCTTAAAATGGACCTTCATTTTTCTTTGCCCTCATTCTAGGGAATTAAATACGAAAGCTTGTAAATGACCTGGTGACATGTATAAATGAGGTTAAAAATCCTCATTTGTCAAAATTATCTGTCAGGACAATATGGGTCAAACATGTCAGTGAATTTGGGCCATGGACAACAAACAATCCCATAGGGAAATGTTTGTCCACTTGAATAAGATAGAAAACAAGTAGAGTAAATTAGATTTAGAAAAGGGGTAGGGTAAAAAAATATTAACATTCCACATCAGACATGATAATTAAGAAGTATGTATCCTCTGTCCACGGCTTTAGAGGCGTTAACTAATGCTCTCTTTGCATGATTGTCTGAAATAAATTTTAATATTGTCATTCTTGGTGAAAGTCTCATTAACCACTGAAGAAGGCGATGCTCTTTTCTTTCCACGAACTCGGTCTACGGTGCAACCTCTTGGTGAAACTGGACACAGCAGACACATACATACAGTACTTCAGTTTAGTATCTCAGAATTAGACCACATAGAAGGAATTCCAACGAGATAAAGAGACTAAAGAAGGAAAAATCCGAAAGCTCTTCAGATTTTGACAGCTTGCAAACTGTAAACTTAACAGTTAGCGACTGTGCCAGGCTGACACAAATGCCTTTCTAAAGATAAAATCTATGGGAACAAGATCTACCATAAAAATGTTGGCACCTTTCCTGAGAGCATTGACACTTGAACCTGACACAGCAAAACATTCTCCACCCCTATCAGGTGCAACTGGTGTTTGACAGGTGTCTATCATCCATCCACCTGTACGTGTGTTAAACATCACCTGTGGCCCTGGAGGTCACCGTTACCATGGTGACAATAAACACCTTCTGATAAAAAAACTAAGGTATCAAAGGGATTCTAGAAGGGGAAAGATATAGATGGGGAAAGTTTTTTGGAAGTTTAGCCATGTAGTTACATGAAAGAAGCCAAAGATTTCAAGTCTTCGTGAAAATTATGCTACGTAATGTAAAGAAACCAGTCTCTGAATTTACATGTTACAATGTTCCCATTTTAGAGCCATATAAAACATATTTCCGGTAACATTTTCCCCCAACCTAAACGCACCTGCTCTAAAAATAAACGCTAGCTGGTACATTGAAGACGCCTTGGTCTCTCATTTCAAAGAAAACAGCTGAAAGACTGTTGTTATATAAATCTCCTGATTCAACCTCCTTGGTTCAACGGTCCTTGAGTCAAGAACTTCTCACAAAACGTCAGCCAAGCCCACGCAGTGAAGAGGCCTCGAGAATTTTTAAGTACAAGGAACCAAAAATACCAAGATTCGCTTAACAACAAGCACCTGTTGACGACCAAGAATAGCTTGGTTTCTGTACATTCCCCTGTATCTTTCAGTACGCCTGTAATGGACCGTAAAACGCGTTAGACACGGTCGGACATGCCGATTGTTCCTCTCGGCTGAACAGCGCGCTAGCGACCGACGGAAGCGTCCACAAGCCGCGGCGAAAATTTCAAGTCGTAACATGTCCGGGTCACCTGCCATTTAAACACGAATCTTTGCTCACCTTTACTTGATCAGCGATAGAGAAGTCTTCCTGGCTGGTTGAATCATGGTTCTGTTCCCATATTTGAAGAATTGAGGAGGAAAACGCGAGAATTTTGAGGAAAAATCTGGTTTGTTGACCTAAAATCGTCTGAACGCCCGGATATCAGGCGTGTTCTAACACTTACACTCTCGTACCCAGGGTAGTCAACACTGAGCTCCAAGCAGATGTTAGGGTGGATTGTCATGACGTTTTCTGATAGCACTTTTCTCTGATAATCAGGCTTTTCTAATAATCAAAACGCCGGTGATCTGCAAATATTAGAATGGATAATCGCCAGAGATGATAGGATATTTGAAAATACGATGATAAAAGTATTTTGAAAAGTTATGGTCTTCAACCCAACATCTGCTTTGAGATGGACTCATCACGGCTTCTCATCGGTCCGAAGTTCAGTCACGTGACCTACCAAACTTTCCAACTTTTATTGATCTTAACAATATCAAATCGATATAAATACTGACATATATTTTTCTAGATCATTACCATTATTGTTTGATAACTTTTTGTGTGATTTTGTTGCACTGATATCAAAATCCATGGTATAACGTTGTACACTGACCTGGAACAGAGATCCTGGCGTTTTCAAAACGAGGTTCATCATGGCGGCCGCGGGAAATAAAATTAAGATTTTTCTATGATTTTCGCGGGAAAATAGCGATTTCTGGCTTTTACAAGCAATCTGGAGGTTGCCGATCGCCCACAATATTACTGAGTTATCCAGGAACTAAGGTAATAATGACATGTTATCGGTTATCAGTGATTATAAGGTAAATTTGGCGTTCGTGACTTCGTAGCATGCTGCAGCGCCATGGTCCTTTCGAAAAAAAATAACAAGACGTGACATGCCCATGGCATGATGCATAGCGTTGAACTCTCCTTTTCCTTATGACGTTTTTCACGTGTTTGACACTCAGATTTCGCGACTTATGCTAGCCGAGAGAGGTCACGTTCAAGTTTATTCAAATGACTATTATAAAGTGTGTCTTAATTTGACCTATGACCTGATGGTATTGAAAACGAAACTTCACGTCATTTATTGTTGTAAATTCAGTTCAAGTTTACGCCACGTACATTTTGTGTCACATTGAAAAGCTTAAGTTTATGTTACATTGTGTATCATGATCTGATTTCGCAGCTGAGACAATAGACCGTTGACTGATATGTACAAATTAAGTCACAGAAAATGATGATGAACCTTCTGCATTTTGTATGTGATATGACATGATATGATTATCATTTCAATCGTGTTTCATTCTGCACCATGCATGACATGTGATTTATGATATGATATATTTACAATAATATGACATGACATATGATGTAATGTGACATATCATAATAATGATATGTGATATGATGTATAATATGATAATCATTTCTCAGTTGATACTCTACAATAGTATATAATTTCTCTAATCATCTTGTCAGGTACCCCAGTAAACCATCGCCATGTCATCCCTGGTGAAGATGAGTATCCAGGGCATTCGCAGCTTCGGCCCAGATGACAAGGATAAACAGGTATAATGTTATAATATATGATATATGACATCCAAAGGAAGGATAGAAATACTAAATCTCTCCTTTCTACAATTTATGATTCATGGTACCAAGCCTATGTTCTTTTGACTTGTCAGTCTCCAAGTTGTTTCTATTCTTTTTGCAATCATAAAAAGTTTGAGCCCTGCCTGGCATGTGATAAAATGACATACTGTCGTAGTGTTGAATATGTTCTGTATAAACGTTTTCACTCATTGTTCACCTTCAGCAATAAAAGTATCTCACATATTGAACATCATTTACAATATTGTACAAACAAGTATTTTAGACTTTATGTCAATATTAAGTTTGATATTTTACATCATTTGTTGTGTTAATTTTTCTTATGATCATTTGTTGTTAAATATTATATGTTACTTTATTATCAAGAAACTGACAGTTGTCATTTCTCCTTTATTTTAATGAAGGTGATAAAATTCTTTAACCCCCTGACAATCATCCAAGGACACAATGGTGCAGGGAAGACCACTATCATCGAATGTCTGAAGTACATGACGACAGGAGACTTCCCTCCTGGGTGTGCCAGGGGTGGGTCTTTTGTACATGACCCTAAGGTAAGAGCTACATGTATGAGTAGCTTATTTTTACAAAATTCCTGTGAAGTTCTGAAATGCAGTTATGAATGGTGACGAGGGGAATACAAACTCAGTCACATTTTGTACCGCATTCTTTTTACTTCAGCGCTGCCTAGTGGTGAGAAGTAGGTACTGTATTGTCATTATTGCACTGAGGAATACAGTGTACAATGTTATATGTATTTTACTTTCAGTTGTGTAAAGTGAACTCTGATATTCCTAACTGGAGAGAGTTAGGAAAGATGTATATGCAGCATGCAGGAATCATATGTGTACGTGTACCTGAAACTTTACAATGTTTATTCTGACAAAGTTTGTTTGAACAATATAAATTTAGAAAAAGAATGAAATACATGAGCTTTTTACAAGGTGTAGAATATACCTGATAATGACAGAAGAAATTAAATATTGTAGTTTTGTAGTTTCTTGTAAATGTGTGTTGTTGTGTGGAGGTTTTAAATTAAGCAACAAAATTCTATTTTTGTGTGTGTAAATGTGTGTTGTTGTATGGAGGTTTTAGTAACAAAATCGTAGCTTTTTATTTTTAAATGGTAGATGTGACATTGTGTTGTTGTTGTTGTTGTTCTTACAGATTGCCCATGAGACAGAGGTGAAGGGTCAGATCCGTCTACAGTTCAGGGACGTGAACGGTCAGCTGGTCAGTGCGCAGAAGTCCATGATGGCCACGCAGAAGGTCAAGAAGGTGGACTTCAAGACCATGGAGGGGGTCATCACCAGGGACAAGCACGGCCAGAGGGTGTCGCTCAGCTCCAGGTGTGCCGAGATCGAGAGAGAGATGATCTCACTACTGGGTAAGTCTAAGATCTTCCCATACCTGTGGGGAATTAAAACTAGAAGGCATCTTGAACCAGTTTAGCTCACTGAAGAGCTAGTCTTCCACTGGTCGTGACAAAAAAGACAGACATTACAATGTATGTAGTTTCTACAGGTTCATTGTACCGGGGAAATCCTCCTTACTTTATCAACAAGCACAATGAACAGTTTTTATATATGGCCTCTGTTGGTCAGTATTGACCATGGTAAAATCCTAATTCACAACAGCCCTACAGCATCGACTATGGCTAAATAGCCCTATACGAGAATGGCAGTCTCTGCCACAAAAATCACATCTGTAAGCTGACTCAGTTCTGTTGAAAAGCTCTTTTCTGCGGATCCGCTTTTTTTCTGCGCTGTGCATCAGTCTGGCTTCTCCTGATTTGAGCTGTCTGGACAGTGTGCCTCTCCACCTGGAACGGTCACTTGCAAGGTCCTCCCAGTGCTCCGTATCAATATCTAGAGCCTTCAAGTCCCTCTTGCAGACACAATGAACAGTAGACCACAGCTTAACGTCCCGTCCTAAGCACCGCACCCCTTTCCAGTAGCGTGCACGTGAAGTGAGCAATATCAGCCAGCATTCAAATTCCCAACGTCTCCAATTTCGGGCGCACAAAAGTACATATGCAGTATTTGCAGCATGATAAGTAATGTGTCACACATTCTGTATCTGAATCTGTATCTGTATAGCCGGTATAACTGCCCTTCGGTGTAACATAGGGGTGGATACCGGTTTGGCTTAATAAGGTCCAAGTCCAAGTTTAGGTCCATAGATTTATGTTCAGGTCCGGACCTGAACCTGGACTGATCCTGTCCAGTTGATGTTTTGTTTTATTAGACCAATACTAAGCATAGAGAATTAATACTGACACGCACGACTAAAAAAGTTTCTTGGTGAGATATTTGTCTGTGTTTGATATTTGAATGTTGCACTTATTTCAAATGCCTTTTTTGTCAGAGGGGAGACTCAAAACACGTTTTATCAAACAAAATAGAAAAATTTATTTGTACAGGTTTTTGGCTTTCAGGTTTTATGGACTCGGTTCTTGGATGTTATAAAGGTCCGAATCAGGTCCAGCGAACCTGTATCCACCCCTACGCACCCAGTATTTCCAGCCTGATAAGTAATGTGTCACACATTCTGTATCTGAATCTGTATCTGTATAGCCGGTATAACTGCCCTTCGGTGTAACATATGGATTTCATATCCCTGCTGTCGCACAGGTGTGTCAAAAGCAGTCCTGACCAATGTGATCTTCTGTCACCAAGAAGACTCCAACTGGCCGCTGTCGGAAGGGAAAACACTCAAGACCAAGTTTGATGAGATATTTTCAGCAACAAGGTTGGGACAGTTCATTGTTGCCACTGCTGTGGGCAAGTACAATTTGTTTTTGAGCTATACATTTATGAACGATCAATGTGCTTGGTTTAGAATAGTCATCTGCAATTTGCAGGAAAACATGAAGATTGCAGGTAGAAATATAAACAACTTGCAATTTTGCAGCATAAAAAGTGAGGCTCGCTCGTAAATAGTATCATCAGGATGTAAAATTTCTGAAAACTTGCAGTTGACTGGGGAACAGTGTTTGGAGGCCTGTTGTGGAAGGTTAGAATGTGTGTAGTTCAAATGATTGTGATATCTGATAGATTTGTTTGTACTATCCATGGCAGGTACATCAAGGCTCTGGAGGCGATCAGGAAGTTTAAACTTGACCAAGGTCACACCATCAAGGAACACCAGACTGAGATTAAGTACCTCAAGCAGAACAAGGTTGGTTAGAATGTGGTCTAGCACAGTTTAGTTGTCATTCACTAGAAGTTGTCTTTGTGCATAGCTTTTTCTATTTGTTTATTAGGATCCCATTTTTACATGTAGTGTTTATGTACATGTAGTGTTTATGAGCCCTGGAAGATTAGCCCCCTAGAGGGGCTAAAGGGTATCTCAATAAACTCAATAATAAACTCAATCCCCAGTTAGATTTAGAATAGAGCTGTGTATTTACAAATGTTCAGGTACCGGTACCGGTCACAGCAGTCCCCAGGCGCTTCCCACAATGCATCGCGGTTTCCGGTCCCCAGAACATATATACGTTGGACCGGAAGTTCTCATTCAGTTCGAATCATGGCGGCACTAGAGGTGGATCGGACCTGTGTCGCTTCGGTCTTTGAGGCTTGTGACCTTGTTTATGTGCACTGTATTTTCGAAGAAACATTCAAACTGAACTGGGACGCCTTCAAGATCGTTAATGTTAACCTTCGTCCGTCCCACGTCTCCCTTGTTACATCGATGGGGGTGCGGAGGCAGGCTTTTGTAGCCGACAGACAGTGGGGGACAGGGTTCAAAACCTTCCCCGCACCCAAGCTGATTCGTGTTACCAGCAGTTGTGAAATGGAGGTGAGTTTCCATCGTGTTTGTACAACTGCTTCGTGCAAATTCCAGTGCACATGGGCAGCTGCCCACGAAAATATCCACAGTGCTCTATCGCCGCTTGGAGGGGGAGGGGGGCAAAATGATTTATCGCGTCCATCGACTTTTGAATTTTTGGGTTAGGCTGCCTGTAATCACTGCTAAAAATGCTGATGATGATAATACCATAGTTTAATGTCTATTCCGTTGATAGATGTGATCACAAGGTCACGAACAAAGTAGCTTTTGTAACTTAGGATCGTTCTACAGAAAAGCACCTATCACTGGACACCGATGTTGTGGATAAGGGTATCAGCATGTTATCTTTTGTAAAGTATTTACGGTAGTCTGCTAGACTACATGGTGTGCCCAGAATTATTGTTTTGATTTAGTCATTTTCTTAGCTATGCAAATATGGGCAGGCTACATATGGCAATTGCAGCTAAAGTACACAATTTAAACTACATTGTTTATTGCCCAAATTCCGCTGCATTTTTGTTTTTAATTTAGAAGAAACTCGAGGGGTATGAATGATTATGTTATAATCTGAGCCCTTTGTTATGGGGCGACACCAAGGTGTACTTTTGTCTATCTTTATTGCCTGTTGATGTATTTTTCATAAAGAAAGTCATCCCCAGAGCTGTGGGTCTGCACCCCGAGTCAAAACAGACTTGTGATGTTCTTACTTCCAGTTTAATGATTCTGATCTCATCTTTTGACAGATTCGTCAAGAGGGAACTGACGACATGCATGCTACTGCAGTATGCATATGGGAATGGGAAGACATCACAAATGTCCCATTGAGTGGGGCAAGTCGTAGCCTGTCTGCCACCCCTGCCCCTGAAAACATGCCGGTGCTGGATGCTGGAGACTGTCCATACTGTTGTCCTGCTTTTAATGCACAAGCCTCCACCTCATCTGTAGACCCTCAGCAGCCCTCAACCTCATCTGTCTTCCCACAGAAACCCACTGCAGACAGCCAAGAGGATAGTTCGGATGAAGATGAAGACGTGATTTGTAATGCTCATATTATCAAGCTGAAAGGTTCTAACATGGAACCCCGTTACCAGGTTGTTCTGACAGAGATCCAAAAACAAATGTTAGAACGAAGGATAACTGTACCTGTTAGATTAGAGTTTGAAATGGAAAACCCAGTAGACAGTAATGCGATCAAAATTGACGCACAGGTAGACGGCATTTGGAAAGTCATAGGTTACATTCCTATTGAAAAAGTGCCCAAAGTCACAAGTGCCCTACGGAAGACAGAGATTGTCTCAGTTAAATTGGCCTCTATTCCGAAGTACGAATTCAATCCAAATGGACGTCACGGTTTTGGGGTATCAATTGTCATTGTGAAGAAAGGCAAATGGCCAGCTGATGATCGCCACAATAAATACAATAGTAACCTGTCTTACATTTAAGGATTCATTTAAACATTATACATAAGTTAATATATTGTAACTAAAAAAACAGAGCAACTATGAGTCCAGTGTATAGAGCCTGTATTTTGTCTGTATACATATATATATATGTTACATAAGCTTCTCAGTACCAGTTTTTGACATGTTTTCTATGCAGGGTTTATACAACATTACAGTTGCAACAACAACCTTTACTCGGCCTATGTACATGTACCACTTTTTTTAGTTGTATATACAGCGTTACAGTTGCGACAACAACCTTTACTAGGCCTTATGTACATGTACCACTTTTTTTAGTTGTATATACAGCGTTACAGTTGCGACAACAACCTTTACTCGGCCTTTGTACATGTACCACTTTCTTGAGTTGTATATACAGCGTTACAGTTGCGACAACAACCTTTACTAGGCCTATGTACATGTACCACTTTTTTTAGTTGTATATACAGCGTTACAGTTGCGACAACAACCTTTACTCGGCCTATGTACATGTACCACTTTATTGAGTTGTATATACAGCGTTACAGTTGCGACAACAACCTTTACTAGGCCTTATGTACATGTACCACTTTTTTTAGTTGTATATACAGCGTTACAGTTGCGACAACAACCTTTACTAGGCCTTATGTACATGTACCACTTTCTTGAGTTGTATATACAGCGTTACAGTTGCGACAACAACCTTTACTAGGCCTTATGTACATGTACCACTTTTTTTAGTTGTATATACAGCGTTACAGTTGTGACAACAACCTTTCTTGAGTTGTCTATGCAGTGTATAAATAGTGTTAGAGTTGCGACATATAATTTAGTTTTCCATAGTGTACAGTATATAGACTATGATGCAACCACTTCATATACTGTGGTATAATCTTAGAACAACCAATCACAATAAGGAGCAACAAAGAAAAGTATGTGCCAGTGGAACACAATATGTCTAAGACTTAGTTTAAGCATAATCACAGCCCCATCGAGTGCAATTGACCCTCAAAGCTATTGTTGGGATAGATGTATGGTAACAACTTTTCCTTACATAAGTACACTTGATTGTGTAAAAGAATAAACATTTTGAAATCATTCATGAGCATGACATTTGGTTTGAGTTTACTTGCAGCAAAATACTTCTTCATACCTTAGGTTTAAGTGTATATAAACCTAGAACAGTTCCTTCCTTCCTTCATAGAAGGAGAGTTTGTGTAGGAAAGCTATATAAAGGACAGGTCTAAACTAAGGATTGTTAAGTACACGTTGGATGTGCTGTTGCATGTCCTCATTCACTGGTGGCAGGCCCACAGCAAATTTGTGGAAACTTTGCCTCAGTGTGGGCCTGTTCTTTACTGGCAAGAAAGTCCTGCCAGCCACAATGATAGAGCTGTCCTCTCTCGACCTAAACCTGAGCCGGTGTAGCCTTGGGACCTCATCATTTTCTGGGGGGACATCAAACGACGGATAGGCTTCCTCCGTGTATCTCTCATTGAGGGTCCAGTAGTAGAATGGTAGGTTGTTGTCCATTCTCTCCCTGAATTGCCTGAAGGGACAAATAAATACTGTCAGCCCCCAAACACCAGTTTATCACTGCTGACAGGCATTGAAGTGCAGTAGCTGTTTCATGCAAAATATTAGTGTAATAGTACTATCAGTTGCTAAATTATGTAATGCGGGTGGAAAGGTTTTATTTAACATTGTCATATCTTCTTAACAAAACACTCACATGACAAGCTTCCTCCACCAGCACTTGAATTCCTTTAGCGTGCAGGGTTGCCCTCCGGTCTTGTGGTGCAACAATGCGAAGAAGCACTCGACATCATCTGTCGTCGCAGCTCGGGGATGCTCTTCAAACCCGATGATGTCATTGAGTCGCCGCCGCGCTTCTTGGCTTTCGATGTTAGTTGTTATGCCAATAACTGTCTCTCTGCTGAAGCCACACAGGCCTTCAACCCGCCTGAAAAATAGTTGGGGTGCAATGTATATGTCAGTACTAGTTATAGTACCTGCTATATTTAGTGTACTACTTTTGGAAATTAAGAAAGTGACAATGGAAATATTTTACAACTTACAAATCTTATTCACAATTTGATTACAATGAAAAGAAAATGATCACCAGAACACTTGTGACTTTCATCAGAATTAGCGACTAAGCACATTTTAGAAGATGACACAATACCTGTTCACATCGATCCGTGACAGGTCCCCATCCTGTCTGTGCCATGGCATCCACTGGTCCAGGATGTAGTCCCTCATGTGTTGGTTGGCAGCTCTGCGCTGTGCCTGGCTCAGGCCGCGTCCATCTGAGGCCTCGTGCCAGTCAGCAACGGTCTTCACATAATCCGCCTCAGCCTCGTACCCCCGTGATCTGAACAAATTTGCAACGGCATGGGATAACAGACGCTCAGCATCCCCAACAGATTGCTTTCGGGTGCCCACGAGAGCATGGAACGTGAGGTCGGTTTCATTGGACTTATATGCCTCGTCAAACCGACGCACGTTGATGTCAGCGTGCCCCCCATCTCTCGTGTGCTTAGCAATGCGCTTTAGGATATGGTTATGATCCTCCCTTTCGTGGTGAGTGTTGCCTGTGGTTGGATCGATCTCGGGCACGTACAGGTGGCTTGAGAAGTCCACACCTCCCTCTTTCAGCTCACCGATACGTGCCCGGAATCGATACGTTGCCACCACTGATCGCAACATGTCTACCTCATTCTCTGGCACATGTGGCTTCCAGGAATGATACGTGTATCCCTCGTACACCAGATCTTTGCGGATGTGATGCAGGGCGTCTTCAAACGACAGACCGTCCTGTTCCTGTAGGTCATGGAGTTTCCCAATGACGCCTGCTGGAATACAGTCCTGTAGCTCAGTGACTGGGTTCCCATCACCATCCACTGAAAAAAAGGAAAAGGTGAAGTTTAAAAAAAAATATTTCTAACCTTGGGGCTTGCCATGATTTCAGACAGCATACACACATGCTATACACTTTAAAAAATAAAGAGTGCACATGGAAAGCAACTTTGATAAAAGCATGATGTCTGACATGGAAAACATGCTCACAATACCAGTAGACAGGGATCAGGGCATGTGACAATGCAAAGCCTACTATACTCAGTGTGTAAAAGCAGCTCATGAAGAATGTAGTAAAATGGTTGAGCTTAATGGTTAGGTGCAATAACTTACCACCAATCTGAACCAGCATCTTCTTGAGAGTCCCTTTTTTCATCCTCGACACACTGTCCCTAGCATCATGTATCAGCTGCCAGATGTGTAGAGGCCTGCTCTCTCCTTGGGTCCTCAGAGAGCTGAATTCGCCATCAGTGACTGTTCCTGATAATAGATAGAGTAACATGATTATTTTCATCTCAGGTGCATGAGTGAGTCAGTCAGTCAGTGAGAAAGCAAGCAAGCGAGTAAGTGATAGCAGTTTCTTTGTTCCCATGTACTGTTTGAATAATGTTTTACACTTAAGTTAATACTGAAAAGCGTTGCTATTCATTGCTTCCTTGCCAAAATAGATTGATTTTAAAACAATAAAACTCCAACACAGAGACCAATGCATATATCTAAGCATGGCTTGATTTGTTACCAGTTTTATGTGGAATCATGAGACTGCTGCACTGCTGGCTAAAAAGAAATACTTCATAATGGGATGGGTTCTGAACTGACAGCAGACGATAAGAGAGGTTAATTAATACTGCAACCCACCTACAACAGACAATCCAAGCCTTGTCATGACTTCTTTCACAGTCCTTGTGAGGTCCCTGACCCACTGGTCCTTCAGGCTGGCATACGGGACATACTGGATGGGGAGGGCATATGGCTTATGGTTCCTCTCCTCGTCAGACACCATTATAACCAATACATGGCTGGCTGCAGGCTGCCTTTTTTTTTTGAAAAGGCACGAGGTGTACTTCCTGAGGTCATCTTTGTTAACTTTATGCCTTGATATGGCTGTGTCCATGAGGGGGCTTTCCGGGTTGATAAGCGATAGGATTTCATCATACGACTGTGCAAATTGTTGGGACTGTTCGATCAGCTGGCTTAACTCGACAATTTCCCAGCTGAGTTCTTTGAGTTTCTCTTCGCTTGTTGTTGTGGAGGCTATCTTCTTTTGGTATATGTTCACGGTTGTTTGGAGGGACTTTTGGAGGAACTGGGTGTCTTCTTCAAAGTGTGTGACCAGTTCTTGAATTCTTTCCTGAAGACCGTCTCTTCCTCTCTCCTTTTCTAGGTCGTTGCACAGTTTCACCCTCTTGTCATACTCCTCTCTCAGCTGTTCCAGTTTAGAATCTTGAAGGTCAGGGTCGCCATTCCATTCCCCCTTCTTTGACTCTTGAAGGGCAGGCTTGATATCCGTGCCGTCAACCTTAATCCAAAATCGGCCTTTTGGATTAGCAGATTTAAGATCCTTGATGGCTGATTCCTATATGATTAAGAAACAGATAATATTTCCTTAGCATTTTCATATGTAAATTCACATGTCTTTGTCAATGTGAAATGTGCCTTACACCAATGAGGACTGGATGAAATTGGAAATGTACAGAAGTTAAACAATGTAAACCAAAAACATGTAGCAGTAAAATGATGCAAATAATGATTACATCTCACATTCAGAAAGAAATATGGTGTTAACATTTACTCTGAGGTCTCCATATCTGTCAGGAGTCTCTGCTAGAATAGTTACTCTCCAATCAAGTTCTTAAAAAACTCACTTGGATATCTGATGTGGCGGTGGACCCAGACTTGACAATATCCTTATTCACTGCTTGGCTGCTAATGCATGCCACATTCATCCGTGCCTGAATAAAGAAATGTTGAAAAAAAAAAAAAAACATTTTAATAACCTATATTACTGCCAGTCACGTTTATTTAAAGCAAAGTTGATTTATAGCTTTGTCACATATTCTAATAATGTAAAAAGAAGATCACATACCTCCATGGGATCTTTACACTTGCCTACCGGCAGACCACTCCAGGCGGGACCCCGAAACAGTCTGTTGAACCGCCCTCCAAGCTCTACTTCCAGGATGTCCTGCCATCGTCGGAAGTCTTCCGGCATAGTTATCTACAAAAGTCGAGAGTAACATCTATTATGACTGCGTCCATCACAGCACCCAGTACACAGAACCAACTTCAGCAGGAATGAACATGTAATCAGATGCCAAAAGATAGGGAATATAATTGTGTGACTTCTGCATTAAAAGGCTCATTTTGCTGCATATGCTACATCTGCTGAAGAGGGTATTGTGTATAAATATTTTGAAACCACAGTTAAGATACTGTTAAACCAGTCTCTTATGTCCGATAAGAGATGGTAGATTTCAAACAGCATTCAACTAGATGGGAACAGGCAGACATCCCTCATGTCCAATGGGACATGGATGCAGCCCAACGGGGTCTGCTTAACATGTATGGTGTGTTGTCAGTATAACCTGTGGACATAAAATGCAGTTGTGGGATTAAGGTGAAAGACAGACGTCCCTCACGTCCAACGGGGCATGGATGCAGCCCAACTGGGTCTGCTTACGTGGAGATTGACAAAATTTCAGTTTAAATACCTGCTGTACATTTGTGCATGAGAAGAATTCAATCTGGTATTGCACCAGTCCAAAGGGCATCCGGTTCATGGGCATTAAGGGCTCATCAGTGCCAGGTCTGTTTTGCCCAACACACTGTGAAAACTTATAGATTAAATTTGGTTTGCCAATTGTCTGCAGCCTGAGCATGGCATCGGTGGAAAGAGAGGCAAAGTCAGTGGGGTAGGTCGAGATAGATTTAGACAAGGCTAGTGTGTGAAAGAGGTGATCAGTGAGCTCATTAGCAAATGCAGGTGACCATGAGTTGAAGAGCTGTGAGAGAAATGACTTCTGGTTATCCAGTGAAAGAGACTGTACTGTATGCAGTGCATTAGCTATCTGTGCTTCAGGAGTCAGAGTAGCCTGTGGAACTGGTTGAGTTAATGGTGGCAGTGCTTCAGGAGTCAGAGTAGCCTGTGGAACTGGTTGAGTTGAAGATGGCAGTGTGTTATCAACAGTACTGGAGGTTGTGTTGTTAGAGGGACACAACCTGTCAACACTGTTCTGTAGGTCAGGGGTGGAAGGAATGATGGGTATGGGAGATGGCATGTTAACTGGAGCATTAGTTCGGGGAGGGCTTGTTACATATGTGCTAGATAGGTAAGAGTCGAGAGTGATGCCGAATGCCTTCTCGGCTGCAGATCTCCCCCCCTTATCTTTTGGATATTCAGAACGAAGCCTATTCACTACCCTTGAGCGCATGGACGTGGCTGAAAATGAAAACATTGCAAAAATGTCATTACAAGCACAAGTATGTGTTGAAAACTTCTAAGTTGGGCAGCTGTTACAGAAAAATAAATTTTAACAGTTTAAACTCCATTCAGAAAAATAAAGTATTTGCCCATTTATTTAAATTTTGCTGGAAGAAAAACACAGAGTGTAATATGATGCAGACAATCCTACCCACAGCAATTATTACTGGTCAAAAGAGATTGAAAAAAGAAAAAATGTACCGGGTATCTTATGTAAAGAAAATACAAGCTACTGGTATGCAGTTTTAAGGCTACATCCCAACAATGTACTTCCGAAAACTAACCTGATCTGGTGAAGCTTGTACCAGCTTCTTTTGCAACATACTCTGCAGCTTCCTGCCAAAAGGTCATGTTTCCGATCTGCGGCCAGTCGTTGCTGGAGTCTGGCTCCCAGACCTCTGTCGGCATGGAGACGAACTCAATCAGAGCCCTGGTCTCTTTCTTAGACCAAGACCCACATCTTTGTTTGATCACCTTTTCCTTGGGGGACCACACGATGCCACTCCTGGACGCCTTTGGTGAAAGGACTTCAATTGATTTCCTTACCAGGCGACGGGCAGCCTGTTAAGTTAAAAAAAAATAAGTTAATTGCATAAACTCAAGCTCCTGGATGAAACACAAAATCATCCTACCACTGTCATCCTACAGGAGGAATGTAAAACCAGTGGGATTAGTAAAATGTTAACAAGACACCCTGAGACAAAAGCATAATGATTGATAATAAGGTTATAAGGTTGATATACTCATGATACATTGTTAGTTAATGTTACCTTCAATTGTAAAAAAAAAGTGAGGGACTCACTATTTGACTTTGAGATGGACTTTTTCCTGGGGAAAGGAAAGCCAAGGCCTTTCTTGCTGTCCCTGCAGCTGACGGAGTCCGGGGACAACACACCCGTCGACGTTTTCGAACTGGGGTGTTGTCCATCTGAAGAACAATTCAATAAATATAAGTCATGGATATACAACAACATACACTCTGTTCAATATACATACCATACATGTCTCTGATTCACGCTCTACCCTCTTCCACCATGAAGTCATTGTATACAAAGGACTGTCTATCCTATGAACATGTTTGGAATGTGGGCCTCTGTCTATGGAGAGCTGATAGTTACACGGACGATTCAACCGGGGACGTATAATTTTCTGTGGCAGTGTAGTTTTCCATACGGCCGGTCCCGAAAATTATGGATAAATGCACGTGAATTAGGCACCACTGTGTCGTCTACGGCTATGTTGGCAATCACAAAAGCCAGAAACACACCTTAGAATGTGAAAAATGCGTTAGAGAAAGTTATTCCTGAAGCTACAGATAGGGAGACGTCCACAATGCCAGTAAACTGTGACGTTGTTTACATAACTCGGACACCACCCCCCTCCCCCTTCCAAAAAATCGCCGAATTTCTCGGCAAAACATGTAGCCCTTAGATTATTTCTGGCACCCAACGCAAGCTAACACATCATAGTTAATGTTGAACATACTGAAAACCTAAGGTCTCGTCGATTTTGGAGGATTGAGGCAAGGATTTCGACCGGGTGCATCACAAATGAGTAGAGATCTTGATGTTTACGTAATTACGATCTCATACAAAATACCAAACTATAACGTACCAAATGACTATTTTTTTTTCTTAAGTATACATCAACGAAATCCTTACCATCTCTACGAAGACATGATAATAAAAACTTACCTTCAAAATGGACGCAAAGCCGTAAATTTGTCAAAATCCGATATCCTTGTTGTTGTTGTTGGCGATATCCAAGCTGGTGGAAGGCAAGCCTTCCATAGAATCTTTGGGTGTGGTGGGTCAAAGGTCAAATTTGCATGCTGGGAAACGCCTTCGAACTGCTGTGGGTACCGGTATACAGGTACAGCAGATTACGTTGCAGGTTCGGACTTGTACCTAACAAGCTGGACGATTACTTGCAGCAGTTGTGGCCTACTTTGTTTTTGAGGGGTCAATTGTCATCTTGGTATACTACTAAGTATTATCATAGGGATTTACATATTTGTAATCTCAAAACAAGACTAGTTTTCCTTATATTCAAGTGATGAATTGTAAAAAGGATCATCTTTGAGACAGGATTTTCCTATCTAGAGTGTAAGAATGTGTTTCCAGTTCTATTTTACTTTGTTTAGGTACAGGTACAGGACCTGGTACACTTAAGGTCAAGGTTTGTGCCTGTAACAATTTACAGGTACGGGTTTGGTATGTTGGTACACAGCCCTAGCTGCTAGAATTCATCATCTCTTGTTTACGTCGGTTAGGAAAAGGCAGCTGAGATCAAAGAGCAGCAGTCCCAGACAGAAGGTCGGCTGGCGGGCAGCAAGGAGTCCATCCGGCAGATCAGACAGGAACTGCAGCCAGTGGAGGAACGCATCGACAAGATCAACGCCAAGGTGACATAGAACTTCCTCTTAAGTTCACTTCAAAATGCGGTTGACAAGATAGCTTTCAAAATCTATGAACAGAAATTAACAGAATATTATTTAAAAGATGAGTAAAAAGTAAAAACTGTGAATGATCTTCTAATTCCCCTTGCAGTTTGATTTGATTTTGATTTTATTAGAATTGCAACAGTGCATTTTTATATTTGTAATGTATTTTGTAGTTGCTAGTGTTACAGTATAGTAGTAGTGTATTGCATTTTAGACAGGCATATTGTGATGTCATTGTTTACTGAATAAAAAGTCTCTTTGTACACAACCAAGTGTTTTTATTCAACCGACATTTCAATGACCGTCTGTCACCTTCCTCAGGGCAATTCCTACTGGTTCACTTTGTACTGCAGCTATAGGTGTTGCTACGTACAGATGCAGTCCCCAAAGTCCTTAAATGTCGGTTGAATGAAACACTTGGTTGCATACAAAGAGTCTTTTCATTCAGTAACTTACCAACCTGATGAAACTATTCACAGGGTCATTGTTAACAGTCCTACATTTGTGGCAAAGGGTAAATACAGTTATTTAGACTTTTTGACATGCTAATTACACCTTCTGACTCTTAATCCATGCAGGCCAATGAGATCCACCAGCTTGAGAAACGGATCAGCAGCTTACAGAGCAGGAAGACACAGATGGAGAGAGACATGCAGGACCTTAGAGACAACCTGGAGAACATCTTCTCAGGTGGGAAAACTGATTCTCTTCTCAGGACCTCTTTATTCTATCAAGTCAGACACTGGTGCTGATGAAAAATGTTAGAATAAACTCTGTACTAAAGAAAAGTTAAAAGCTTGTTGTTGTGCCTTTATTTCACTTTGCAAGACTTGCAATCAGCCTAACTACTGCTTTTCATGGAAGACAGTCAGGTCAAGGGATCATACAATACAAAACAGTATTGAACAGTTGCAATGAAATATAGACTCAATCAAAATCTGTGTCATTATGCTGTGGTTATTGTGTGACCATCCACTTGAAGATTGACCCGTACATAGAACTTATGGCATCACAATGTTCTACAATTACATTCAAATATAAACTTAGCATAGTCTAGATTTAGATCTGTTGTGTCATTATCCTGTGTTAGATTTGTGACCATCCACTGGAAGATTTACCTGTACCTATCACCTGTGTTCAATGTGCAGGGCTCGAAATTCATCTTTGGGAATAGGTGCACTGGTGCACCCAAGTCAAAAAATTGGGTGCACAGAAAGAATTTTGGGTGCACCAGATAAAATAAAGTTGAATGTTCTTCAGAACATAATTACAAAGTTTAACGCTGCTGCCTTTCTTAAGAACTTCAATCTGTAATTCTATAGCTAACTTTAAAATTTCAAACAAATAATACATTAAATAAAGTACAGCAAAAAGTTATCATGCTGTTTTTTATACTTACATTTCAAGAATATTCTGTATACTAGTGTACAATAGTACCTTAACCCTATAGGCTACAAAAATATATAGGTGCACCAGTGCACCCACAGTCAAAAATTAGGTGCACAGCTCCAATTTTGGGTGCACTGGGTGCACATGCACCCACTATTTCGAGCCCTGATGTGTGACCATCCCGTACCTGTGACCTGTCAGGTTCTACGGAGCAGCTGAAGAGACAGCTGAGCGAGCACCAGGGGCAGGTGGAAGAGAACGAGGATGCTGTACGGCAGCTGGAGATGAGGATGGACCAGGTCACCAGGGAGGGGCAAAGGTCAGGGGAGGTCACTTTCAGATATATCCTGAACCTGACTGGCCAACCACCTGGTGCAGCCAACCACCTGCAGTTATAAACCACATTGAAACAGTCGCATCAGATTTTACATAGCCTCTGCTAAGCAACCAACTGTTTTACCCAACCAACAACCACTTTTTTTCGGTCCCTAGGGCCATTCATAACCCAAAATTGATTGACAGCAGCACCCAACCGCCTTTTTTGATATGCATATCCTGAACTTTTGAACTTTTTTACTCTAGGCATTAGTAGAGGTGGGAGACTTTTTGATGACAATCATACGCTATGGAGCATATTCAGTCCTGATCTTAGTTTACATCAAAAGGGTTTTCATTTCAGCGAAGATGATGTCCTGGCAACGAAAATTGTCCACCATGTTGTGGTCTCTATTTGTGTTTCAAAGAATCGTGGCTCAAGCTTCCTTGCATTTCACTCCATGGCAGTTATGTCACATGATTTGTATAAAGATCGTTTTGGCTAGTCCAGATAAATGTGTACACGTTGCCGTACCACTTCAGATTTCGTTTCTTTACTGTGGTTAGGAGGTCTTCATTCTGACCAGTGTTTTGCTTGACTCTATTGCGTTGACCTAGAGATGCCTGTACAGAAATCGTTCCTCCTGTTTTCCAGGTATGGGCGCGAGCGAGGAGACCTCCTAGTGAAGCAGGGTAAACTGCAGCAGGAGGCCACGCTGCACCAACAGAACATCCAGGACAGAGACAACCTGGTGCTGAAGCTGGCTCAGCAGCTGGGGCTGGAGGGGTTCAGCTCTGCACCCTTCAACGACAGACGGGTGGGTGGGCTGGATTATACAAGCTTTATTTATACTACTTTATAAGAAAACTACTCTCCCTTTAACACCACAAAACCCACACATTACAGAAAAAGTGGGATCATTCGTCTTCCACTGTCTCGGAAAAAGAAGTCAAACCCAATAAGTTAGAACTTAGTATCAGTAAAGACTAGAGTACGTAGTCATATGTTATGTTTTTCATCATTGTCTGTCCGTCCACTCAGTGTTACATGTACATGTACTTGCAATTAGCCTACGGGCAGGAATTTGTAATAAACTTTCCAATATAGATGCAACAAAAAGTTGTAACTTTTGTACAGTCAAACTACAAAGCTAGAATAGATGCAACGAAAAGTACAGTAACTTTTGTATAATCAACTACAAAAGGAGAAATGCAACAAAAGATACAGTGTAACTTTTGTACAGTCAACTACAAACTACAAAACAAGAATAGACGAAACATAGAGTACAATAACTTTTGTACACTGTCAACTAGAAACTACAAAACAAGTTACAAATACAAATTATTTAGAAATCAACAGAAGCTAGCGCTCACGACTTTGTCACGCCACCACAGATCGCGCGCTTCCACGAGTGCATGAAGCAGCGGATAGACGAGGCAGTTGCCATGGCGACCAGCGTGAAGCGGGACTACGAGGAGCAGGAGGCCGCAGCGCAGAAGAAGGTCGACGACCTGCGGGACACGAAGACCAAACTGGAGCAGACCCAGCGGCTCAAACAGGACATGATGAACAAGAACAAACGGGAGAGGAGGGAGATAGAGACTGAGCTCAGCAAGGTAGGAAAATGGCTGGAACATTTAGCACTTGTACCTGTGTTACGTGCAACAGCAAAATAAATCTGCTGTAAATAAATCTAAGTTCACAGCACTTAAATTTTGCAGAAAGATGATCAATCTTTCCTGGTGTATATCTGGCTTGTGATAACATTTGATACGGGTGTTCTGGACTAGTCTGTATTTTACAGTATCCCACTGGCTTATGCTTGTCATCCCACGGGCTTCCATTGAATAGTTTGAACGCACTTCTTGTGGGTCAGATCACTCCCCAGTCTCTGACCCGTCTTTGCACGTCGGCCTTGCACCTCAGGTGATATGAAATGCACCGTGTTGTATTCTTTATGTTTGTCCAAGGTAGCCTGTTGGCACCAAATGTATGTATTGGCTTATGCAAGGGCCAGGAAGAAACAGGTGCATTGGATTAATCTGGAGGTGGATTTCTCTCCCTTTTTGATGGCACTATGGCCTTTACTGTTTTCAGGTGGATGCCTCCACAGAGCGGATCGCCAGCCTGGGGGCGGACCTGGCCAGGAAGGAGCGTGAGCTGCAGCAGGTGGAGGAGTCTGCCCACATTCCACAGCTGAAGGAGGAGGTGCTGCAGCTGCAGGTGAGGTCATTGTCATCTCATCGTAGAATACAGTAGCAGAACTTTTCCGTTCAAGCATAGATGTAGATTTCTGACATTCAGCATGTTTCACAAAAAGAATTAAAGTTTACTTCGAGGAAGTTAGCATCAAAGTGTTATTGGACTGACTTTGTCAAAAGGTTGAATCAAAGTTTTATCACAATGTTGATATACATTTATAAAGGTTTTGTCTGAATTTGTATTCATTTGGCATATTTTTTCAACTTTGATTTCCCAACCAAAGTAATGCCAAAAGTGGTACATACTGCTTCTCTGCTTAACACTCTTAGCACTTTTGGGTATATGGAAGATGAAGTAGTGGACTAGCCCTCTGCTGTATCAAATAATTTGTGTGTGCTTGCTGGGCTTGGGAAACGGAGATGGTCACCGCTAGGGGTGGATACCGGTTCGGCTTGATAAGGTCCAAGTTTAGGTCCAGAGATTTAGGTTCAGGTCCGGACCTGGACCTGATCCTGTCCAGTTGATTTATTAGACCAATATTAAGCATAGAGAATCAATACTGACACACACAACTATAAAAGTTTCTTGGTGAGAAGACTTTCAAGACAAACCAGTGTTTGATATTTGAATGTTGCACTTATTTTAAATGCTTTTTTGACAGAGGAGAGTCTTAAAACCCTTTTTATCAAACAAGATTTAAAAATTGATGTTTAACTTTGTTCAGGTTTTTTTGGACTCAGGTTTTAGCTTTCAGGTTTTTTGGACTCGGTTCTTGGATGTTATAAAGGTCCGATTCAGGTCCAGCAAACCGGTATCCACCCCTAGTCACCGCCCTAGCTGCCATATTGTGTATAGGAAGGAGTTCAACTCGTCTAAGCAGAGGGCTAAACTTGATTTCGTGTTGTTTGTTAGAACGAGAAGAGACAGCTGGATGGACAGCTGGGCCAGCTGGATGCGGAGCTGCACCAGATGCACCTGCAGTCGTCGGTGCGCACGCAGCTGGAGATGCTGCGGAAAGACAAGGTGGGGAAGGAGGACAGCATCAGGAAACTGAAGCAGCGACACCAGTCTGAACTCACCGACCTCATGGGTGAGTAGGGAGCAGGCTACTGTAAATGCAGAAATGTCCGTGGGGATTTGATTTTGTGGTAGAGAGAAAATGGAGTGTTCGCGTCGGTTTAAAAGTTCATGTTTGAAACAATAGTAGCACTACAGTCACATATTAAATGGAAACACTTTTCTCAGTAGTTTTAAAGGCAACCAAAGCAATATTAGGGCCCCAAAAAATGGAAATAGAAAAAATGCTGAAATCTTTATGGTAGTGACATTTGTGAAATAACGTCACACTTTGAGCATTTTAAAACTGCGCAGAAACGAGCCATACAATGATCCCCTTAGTTTCGCTAGCCTACAAAAAACCCCTTGACCACTTTCAGTGAGGTCTCACATCACACCAATGTCACATCATGGATGTTGCTATACATTGTGATAGTGTTGTTTGAACTAATCATGTATAGAAACGCAAAGAATAAATTGACTTTCAAAATCCAATTACTAATATTACTTGGGTTTCCTTAAGTTCGCTGTGAAGTGGTCACCATGAAAATCGCTAACATATTTTTGGACACTTTTTGGACACCCTACACTAAGAAAACAAAGATATCAGATGCTCACATTTTGAAGGGGATGAAGAAAAATTTAAAGTTGGAGAGAGCTCTGGTTACGAATGTTATGAGTGTTTTTGACAAACAAATGAGGCTGGTAGCATACTTAGCAAAAGCAATATGACAAATGTGTCTTTTTTGAAAATTACGTTGCTGTTGATGAAACTAGGAACATACAGATTACTTAAACTTTTTTTTTAAAGATACTTACTTCGAAGAGAAATATCTAAACATTACAAACATAACCGCATTCCTTTGGAGCATAGAACTTGCCAATATTGTGATTTAGATAAGATTGAGGATGAGTGTCATTTTGTTGTTGATGGTACACTATACAACAATTTAGAGGAATATCCTCTTTAATTGTATCGAAGCTAAATTTCCTTGTTTTTCGCTATTTAGATAGCTTAGAAAAATTTGTATTCCTTATGAAACTAGACAAGCCATATCTCATAAACCCTGGATGCTCATACATGTACAATTGCCTTAAGAAGCGAGAAGAAATTGAACATGTAGATAGAGGTATTAATTAGTTTTTAGATGTAGTTAGATATCGCATTTTTTTTGTTATCAGATGAGTATAACTATACTTCTGCTTGTTACCATGACCTGTACTTAGCTCATCAGAGCATAAACGTGCAATAAAGGTCTTTTATTCATTCAATGAGCACACCTCTGTACCCTACAGGACACTTCCCCAGTAAGACAGAGCTGGTGGAGTGGTTGAGTAAGAAGCAGCAGGAGATCGCCCAGAGCCAGCGCCGCACACAGAAGGTCCACCAGGAGGTCTCGTCTCTCGAGGCCAGGAAGAAGATGCTGACGGAACAACTCAAGAAGAGGGAGCAGGAGTTGGACAAGTCAGTTTTGCAACATTTTCAGACCAATGTCCTGGTGGGAAGTTTCATGGCCGTTTGTTGCACTTTTGGGGAGGGGCCCTATGGGACTCCCAGCGTCCGACAGACTATTTTTAGGCCCGTTTGATTTTTATTTGTTCCAAGTCTATAACCCTGTTAATTTGAAATCATCATCATTAATTGTTTGTTTGTTTGTTTCTTTGTTCATTAAAGTGTCATGGTGGCGGCAGGTAAATCAAAATCAACACATATCTTCGATTGTCGCAAGAGGATATTACTGTAAATGCATTTAAGTTCTCGCAGATTTTATTTTGCGCTAAGGCGAAAATGGAGTGTTCGCGGTGGTTTTAACATCGCGGCAGTGCTATAGCTACAAACTGCTACAGTATTGGACAAAATGTTGGCGGTGGTTTTAAGTTCGTGGTAAAACGGTCACCGTGAAAACCGCGAACATACATGTAAAACCGCCGCGAACTTTTCTGTATTAAAGTTACCTTAGCTCCTTCATGAGGCAGACATCTTATGCCACCATGTAAAAAGTACATTGACTTTCTATTGACCAAGTACCTGTAAGATGTTCTGCCCATCCTGTGTTGTACAGGTATGAGGAGCAGCTGTTTGATGTTTGTGGTAGCCAGGACTTTGATGTGGAGATGGATGAACTGGGAGACCACATTCAGAAACTACAGGTAACATTTTTATTTTTTTTTTATTTATTTTTTTTATAAATCATTCTTTTGATTAATTTTCGCAAAACATAAGATAAAACATACAGGCAAGATAATACTGGAAGGACATGTGGAAACACAAAAAAACAGATAGATAAAAAGAAAAAAAACAGGTAACATAGTGTTTATACAGACATGCACGGTATGTGCTATCTTATATCAACATAGAAACATGCCCATTACAAATATTTGTAGCTGTTTCTGTTTGGGTTCTTTTTCAAAAAACTTGATTTGGTCACTTAAAGACGTCCTCAATAGGTTTAGTTCATTACTCCGGGAAGGAGGATGACCTCCTTCTGGGAGTATTGGGAATGCATTTGTTTGCGCGTTCGCAGCTATAACTCACGATCCCGTTGTCGCATTGGTGTGTAACTTGTTTAGATTTAAGAATAGAGTAAAACTGCTGCTGTGGCTAAAAGATACATTATTGTCCACTAATTTTGCTTGACAGTTTATATGTAATACTATGTAGAAATATTAGTTTGATGTATAGAATAGACATATGGTGCCCTTGTTACCTTTTTGTACTGTTTGTGCCCTTGCAATTAGCTTACCGACATGAATTTGCAAATAAAAAAGTTAATAATATGTTTAACTGCTGTTCCAACCAGGACCAGAAGGGGGCGCTGGTAGGCACACGACACCTGTACACCAGGTTCATCAGTGAGCTGCAGAAGGAGCCCAGCTGTCCTCTGTGTGAACGTCGCTTCGGGGACGATCAGGAGGTGAAGGAACTGGTCGACTTCATCAAGCAAAAGGTAATAGCTAAGATGAGAATAAAAACAGGTGTAACAGTTGTAGAAACTTACATGTAAGGGTAAAGTAAAACCTGTCTTATGTTACTGTCCCATTTCCAAGGCCCGGCCAGGCAGCTTGTGGGAACGAAAAATATTGTAAAGGCAACAAATGACACAAAACGTTAAAAATATTGTGGTATTTTCTTGATATGCAATTTTTATTTTTCATTTTTGCAAACAGCCTGGCCAGGCCCAGGATTGGAAATGGGACCATAGCATAAACAGTCACTATAAACAGGTGGTCTCAATACACAATAAGAGTTATTTTGTGTTTTGTTTGCAGTTTTGACTTTAAACTCGTAATGTCAAACAGGACTGGTAAACAGTAGATCCAGCATTGTTAGGAAATGGACTTTTATGATTTTGGGCTGTCTTCTCAGCTTTTTTTAGGTAGACTGACCTAGTGTTTATGTAGCATGTGACTTTATGGACATGTGGTTAAAGCCCCTGTCTTACATAGCTGACCTTGACCTCCCAAACTTCTCCAGACCATGGTTGGGAGTTATTCATGAGCAAGATCATCTGTGGTCGGGAGTTGGGTGGCGCAGTTGCCTACAAGTCTTGAAAAGTCATCTGCACCAGCCGACTATTTGTGAAACTCATATTTTGCTTGGATGCAATCAGAAGTGCGAATTAAACTGGACCTAGAACAGGATGGATTCTTTGCTAATCCCAACCCAGCGCCGGCCTTGGAGCAAAGTCCTGGAAAGGTCCTGAATGTATGATGTTTTAACACCAAAAACAGTAACTGTTACTCAAGCAACTAGATATATAAGTCCACGAAAGGTGGTGGATGCTACATTCACTTTGTACCTGAAATGTCTGACCTTTTCCAAAATCATATCCGTTTGCTTGAGTAACTGTTTTTGGTGTATCTTGCCTGACCTTTTTTTTTGTTTGTTCCAGATTGCGAGGGTTCCCACGGAGCTGAACACGAAGGACCAGCTTCTCCGCCAGCAGCAGCAGAAGTACGACACCATGATGTCACTCAAGCCAATCAGGAAACAGGTCGTCGACCTAAAGGACCACGAGGTTCCCGACATCAAGAGCAAGATTTCTACCATCAACCAGGAGATAGGTATTTGTCACCTTTGCTTATGGCCACACCATTCATTTTGTTCTGATTTCAAAATGGGAAAGAAAAAGATAAGATGTACTGTAACAGTTTAGGCTTTGAATCTACCGCAAAACTCTCATATTTGTGCCAAAAACCATTAAGGAAAGTTCTGGTTGTTACAGTTTTTCCATTCATCAATGCGTTAAAAGTTGAAAATGTTGTTTGAAACGGTAATCAGTCTGGTATGTTGACTTAATGTATGACAGGATGTCTTTTTTTTTGCCCGTTCGCTCCATTAATTTTCTGCAAATATCCAAAAACCAAGAAATTGAATTGGTGGCCGGCCTAACATTCTGGGATTTGATTGGGGTATTTTGTTTTGGATGACGGTGATGGAAAAATATGAAGAATTACAGTAAAATTGTGTAAACCTAACGTGTGTCTATCTATACTTCTGTGTAGAACAAAAGCGTACCCAGATCACAGAAGGGGATGAGCTGTTTGCCACGTTGTCCATGGAAGAGGAGATGGCCAAGGCCTGTAAGGATGACATCGCCATGATCGAGCGCTATCGCACCGAGCTCCGTGAACTGGAGAAGAAAATTGCCCAGCAGTCTTCCAAACTGGCGGGGTCGGACAGTGGTAAGCGCATTTAATAGCATCAAGTCTGATGAATTTTATCACTCTAATGGTCACCACATGGAAATTTCGAAATTTGTATGTAGCTTTTCCACTAGAGGGCAGTAGAATTTCGTCTCAAATGGGCTTGAAAAGCAAAAAGTCGTATGTTGGAGGAGCACACCTCAAGTGCATTTAAGAACCCACCACACTAATCGATAAGAGTATAGGGGTCCATTCCTGAGTGAATTGATCAAACCAATCAGTCTGTTCTTACACGGCTTGTACTTAACTGTACAAAACTGGTGTGTTCAGGCCAGGTGGTTTACGGGATAAATGTAATGCTAAAAAAAAAAACCCCTGTTGTTGGTAGGGCGTACGATTGAGGAAGTGAACAGTGCAAAACAGGACAAGCAGCTGCAGGTGGACAACACGGCCGCCAAACTGGAGCAGAAACGTCAGCAGATCAGTGACCTGTCGGAGAGGATCAACGCGCTGAAGATGGAGGTGAAACAAATCTGAACTGTTATTCCTGCTGGACAGTAACCTTGCTTTTGATATTTCAAATACCAGTAGAAACCCTGCTTTTAATTGTGTTGGTCTGCAACTGTTATGATGTATTAACTGTTATCTAGTATATTGACATCATTGAACGTTGTTTGTATATAGTATTCTTATTGCGATGGCTTTACCGTATGAGTTGATTGTAAAATTCAGCGCAATTCGGTTTTTACTGCAATGCCGATGTGTTCCATGTTTTGTTGATAAACCAATTACTACTACTACAGGTGAACACGATTGCAGGGGAGAAGCTGCGGCTGGAGAGTGAGCTGCAGAGGATGAAACAGTTGGAGGACCAGAAGGCAGAGCTGGTGTCTGTGTACCAGGAGCTGCAGAGGGAGATCAAGGTAAGGCAGAGCTGGTGTCTGTGTACCAGGAACTACAGAGGGAGATCAAGGTAGGGCAGAGCTGGTGTCTGTGTACCAGAAGCTTCAGAGGGAGATCAAGGTAAGGCAGAGCTGGTGTCTGTGTACCAGGAGCTACAGAGGGAGATCAAGGTAAGGCAGAGCTGGTGTCTGTGTACCAGGAGCTACAGAGGGAGATCAAGGTAAGGCAGAGCTGGTGTCTGTGTACCAGGAGCTGCAGAGGGAGATCAAGGTAGGGCAGAGCTGGTGTCTGTGTACCAGAAGCTTCAGAGGGAGATCAAGGTAAGGCAGAGCTGGTGTCTGTGTACCAGGAACTACAGAGGGAGATCAAGGTAAGGCAGAGCTGGTGTCTGTGTACCAGGAGTTGCAGAGGGAGATCAAGGTAAGGCAGAGCTGGTGTCTGTGTACCAGGAGCTGCAGAGGGAGATTAAGGTAAGGCAGAGCTGGTGTATGTGTACCAGGAGCTGCAGAGGGAGATCAAGGTAAGGCAGAGCTGGTGTCTGTGTACCAGGAGCTGCAGAGGGAGATTAAGGTAAGGCAGAGCTGGTGTCTGTGTACCAGGAGCTGCAGAGGGAGATCAAGGTAAGGCAGAGCTGGTGTCTGTGTACCAGGAGCTGCAGAGGGAGATCAAGGTAAGGCAGAGCTGGTGTCTGTGTACCAGGAGCTGCAGAGGGAGATCAAGGTAAGGCCTGGGGGAAAAATGTGCTTCCGATTGCCCGACCAACCCTAGCAGAAACCTGTCTTTCTTGGGGTCGACTGCTGGCAAGGGATATAACATTTTCAATCTGACAATCTAAGTGATGAAAATGTAGAATCATTTTCCAACATGTTCTCCTCATTTCTCCTGTAAAGTGAGCTGCAAACACTTAAGTTACAAAACCTTCAGAATCAAATTCTTTGTTTTGTCTCAAAACTGGTACTCATCTGTACCGTTCTTACATGTAGTACTATTCAAGATCCTATTTATTACTATTTTGAGGTACTGATGTTAATGTGATTTTTCTAGAGTTGTACAGAAACAAATGTTGGCCTGAAAAGTTTGCTACTCTCGTTGTTCTACCTCCAGGATACCCAAGAGAAGCTGGAGCCTCTGGAGTCCCGACTGCAAGGTCTCCGGCGCGAGAAAGACGACATCACTCGAAAGAAAGAACAGGCCGTGGAACGTGCCAAAAACAAGGTGGATCAGGAGAAGAGTCGGAAAAATGAAGTAGCCGGTCTGGATGCAGAGATTGACAGGTAATAACTTTGGAAATAATGCACTGATGGCTATGTAGTCATTTATTTCCTCTGAGAAGGAGGTATTTTTCTTTGGTGTGTCTGTGTGTCTCTGTTTCTTTGATGAGGGAGTGAGTGAGTTTTTCTGACCTTCTTTGGTAAGCATTTCTGTTTGAGATGATACAGGTGGGTAGGCCTTGAAAAGATGAAGGCCAGGGTTGATTTTTGGCCTCCTAGCAGCTTTCCTTGGTGCTGCAGTGGAATGTCTTGTTTTATATCTTCTGTCCAAGACATGCTCTGGTTTAGATTTTTGAGTGACAGATAGATTTTGGGTATTGTGCTTAATATCAAAAATGATTTAGAACTAGAAAGGCAACCTTTGCAGGAGCAAATGCAACATGTAGCGCCCAGCCCATGTTGAACCTTCTCAATTGCACATAACTTGAGTAGGACACAACAATAACAACACAAGGATGGGGGCCAGGGAGTGGTGAAGTTATGCCTGCCTGCACCTGTCAGAGTATAGTAGTGCCCCTAATTTAATTGACTATTTTAACCAATCAGGTTGAGCTTGATAAACCGTGTGTATGATGCAACGGGCTCTCTCATTGGCTGACTGAATTAATCCATCGGCCAGATGAATAGAGATGTGACCCCATATGAGGAAAATAGCCGATGTTCTCCCCAAAATACCCTCTAAAATCGTATTTTGAAGTGATGTTTGCCGAAAGTGTGAATGGGATTCTTTGAATATTTGTTCAATGTACCCCCATAGCAAATTTCAGGTCATTTGGATGTAATTCCACAGCAAAGGAGGCACAAATGTACGGTTTTGGTCGAAAATGGCCAAAAAAACCTCAATAAAATCATTTTTAAGGCATTTATAATAAAAATGAAAAAGACGTCCGGGAGTATTTGCCTACACTAGCTTTGTACCAAATTTCAGGTCATTTGGTCAAAAAATGACAGAGATGAATCGATTTGAAGATTTGACAGGAGAAGAAACATGACCAAAGACAATTATGTATCGCCCATACAAAGTATGGGCGATACATAATGATACACACATGTACATCCACCTGAATGGAGGAAAGAATAGTATGAGTGCCTGTTAGGACTTCAAGTTGACTCTTCCTAGTTTGATAGGGAAGTTGGCATCATCAATCAATAGTTGTAGTCGTTCTATTGCAAATTGTCTTTTGTGTAAAATTACAAATGATTATTCTCATATTAGGTACATTGAGCAAGGCAGGGACAAGCTGCTGCAGGAGACAGAGGAGAAACTGCAGGTTCTGGAGAACAAAGTGAAGAAGGCAGAAGACGAGAAGGAGAAAATGGACACCAGGTAAGGTTCCTAGGACTAACTTTCTTATATCATCTGAGATGTATACAAATTATCAACTCACTTATCAATGTTTTTTGTTTTGTTTTACTTAATGGTCACCATGTACGTTATTGTAACAAGACCCCAAGGCCACTCAGAGGAGTGTTACAATTTGTACATGAATAGGACTGTAAGAGTATCTCCTCTCCCTAAGTCAGAAACATCATGATTGAGACAAGCACAACTGCTCACTATATAGTGAGGACTAACTGATCATGACTCAATAGGAGAAGCAGGGGTTACAAAGGCTGCACGGCTGCTTCTTGGTCACAGTTGAAAAAACAGAATTTCTGATTTTTACGTCGTCTTTTACTAGGATGCAAAGTTTAAGAAAGGAGGTAGCCAATCAGAAGGCCAGAGAAAGAGAGCTGCAGGACAACCTACAGCTGAGGAAAAGGGAAGAGGAGGTGAACAAGGTGAGCGGAACATCAGGCATCTTTCTGTAGTGTGATGAAAGCTGGGCTCCTATTGACTTACCATTGATAAAGACATAGTCAAGTTATATATGCACACACAGTTGTGTCATCGTCACAATGATAACAATAAGTTAAACATGCATACTTTGGCAAGGAAATCAGGATAATATTATACATTTTGCTTATTTATTTATACAGAAACAAAAGAGATCAGAGGTTTAGATGCTGTTGTGCTTCCCAAATAGACAACTGTTACAGTAATTTTATAATTCAAACGATATCAAACTGATATATTGTATCCGTCATATAACATAACATAACGTACACACATTCAGACACTTACACTCACACACACTTACTGTTCTATAAATCATGACAGTGTTCTCGCCAGGCCATTTGAGCATAGGGGGCCCCTATGCTGTTAATTGGATCCCCGATGCTGTGATTTTGGCCCCTACGCTGTGTTTCAACCAGCGTAGGGGGGATTTTCTGTTGTTTTAATGCAAAAGCATAAAACTTTGGCTTTATTCCACAAACTTTAGCCCTCAAAATGCAGGAAATAGCGTCTTTGAGAGTTTTAAAGTTCAAAATTTCCAGGGGGAGGATGCCCCAGACCCCCCTAAAATACTCCTGCCTCATCCTCACACCTGTAGTGCTCGCCATGCGGCTTTGCCGCGCAAAGATGCCCCTACGCTGTGAAAAAATCCTGGTGAGAACACTGCATGAAATAGATGTGGTGGTTTTATGTTAACTTTGCAGTTTGTGATCTCTCACCGCAAACACATCACACTGCAAATGTGTGCTCTTGTTTCAACAGAGAAATTGAACCACCTCACACACCTCCTAGCAAAAAATTTGGTCATGGTGACCTTCTCTTTCTCTCTCTCTCTCCAATTTTACGTCTTTTGTTCCCCATCATATGGGGGTTGGACGTGCATGCACATGGATGGTGGCGCCCCAGAATTCCTCATCAAGTGCAAGTCTCTTTTTTAAGCAAGAGTTTTTACGGCTGGATGCCCTTCCTAACGCCAACCCAAGCCCTACTGTTGGGCTTAGGATATGGGAAATGTGTGTTAAGTGCCTTTCCCAAGGGCACAACGTCTGGGTGCATGTCCGGACATGTCTGGGTACTCCACTGGGGATTGAACCTGGGTCTTATTGGTTCATAGCCGGATGCTCTGCCACTACAATGTATGCCACCCAGACGCCACGTACCTTAAATCAATTAAAAGTGTTTTGTATAAATGACATTCCCGACAGATAGCAGGTGAGATCTCGGACCTTGAGGAGGAGCTGGGAGGTCTGGACGCCCGCAGTATCGAGCAGGAGAAAAGGAAGCTGGTGGAGAAACAGGACCAGCTGCTGAAGGAGAAATATGTGGCCGAGGGCAGGATGAGGGGACTAGAGGAGGAGATACGCAGGTATGGACACTTCTCATTTACACTTGTCAAATCTCAACTTGTGTAAGGAGTTTACCACAGCAATAGCTTCATAAGGCCACACCATTTTAATTTCTTGGTTAATGGAATTTTAAAAAAAACGATAGATTGGAAAATCAACAGGAAAACAGAATCTCAGAGAAAAGTTTGTACTTTGGTGCACACAATTTCAGGGAGTGAAAAGGGCCAGGTGCAAGTTTTCACCCCAGCCTTCTGATTTAATGATTTTTTTTTGCTAAAATTTAAAAACCTGTTAACCAAGAAATTAGATTGGTGTGGCCTAAGTGTGTAATGTTCTCGCTTTGCATGCAGTAGGTTGCAGCTTCTATTCCCCGACAAAGTCATACTTGAGACATAAAGATTTGTGTCCAAAAAAATACTGCTTCTCTGCGTAGTACTCAGCACCTATGGGAAAGATTACGGGGGTAACCGTTGAACACACAAACCCCTACCAACTGGACTAGCCCCCTGTTATCGTATCATCTGTGCTTGTGAAGCTGAGTGGCCCAGGGGTTAAGGTGACAGAGATACGTGCTGCCCTATATACAATGTTGTTTGGGAGGGCCTTTATAAATCAACTTTAAATGTTCAGTCAAATGTTGGAGGCTGTCAACTGTCTTAGTCTCTTTGTCAAGTTTTGCTGTTGTAGAAGCAAAACTGAAGACATGGATTGTGAGAAACAGTTATGTGTAGACAGCAAAGTTTTTTGATGCAGATGAACTTGGTCATGAGTTATGAAATGTCCTTAATCAGTTCAGTTAGCTTGCTATCATCAGGAAAAACTGAATAGTAAAGTGACGGTCCTAATTTCATGGTGTAGAAAAAAGTGTGTTTTTAATTTTTGTATTTGAAATGATGTTTGCAGATCTGTTGTTTCTCAGGTATCGCAAAGAGCTCCAGTCGGACCAGTTCAAAGATGCAGATGTGAAGTACAGGGACATGATGATTGTACTCAGGACTTCAGAGCTGGCTAATGCTGATCTGGAGAAATACTACAAGGCTCTGGACAGGTAATAACTGTAATAGATGTATGGATTCCTATTTTACACTAGCTAATATTAGATAAATTCAACCTCTTGCTTTTTAGAAATAAAGTCATGGAATAATTGAAATGCATTAGAAACCATTGAAGTTTCAACTGGTCATTAAATTTTGATGCAACAAATTTAAGTGCTATAAAAATTGTAAGAGGAAAATTCTAAGATAATAACTGTTGTCTACTTTTACATTACTTGACTACTTGTCACACTGTGTACTCCTGGAAATGTGTTTTGGGATAATTAATCTTCTTCCAGCTGCCTAACTCTGTAACCAATAGGGAATTGTGTACCAAACCGCTACTTCAGAGTGCTAAATGTGATACAAAGTCATGTAACATTAACTATCATTATTCCACAGGGCAGTGATGAGCTACCACCACATGAAGATGGAAGAAATCAACAAGATCATCCAGGAGCTCTGGCGGAACACGTACCGCGGGCAGGACATCGACACCATCGAGATAAGGTCCGCCGAGGACACCACCACGGCCGCGACCAAGAACATGCGCCGCACGTACAACTACCGAGTCGTGATGGTGAAGGGAGAGACGGCGCTAGACATGAGGGGAAGGTGCAGCGCAGGGCAGAAGGTGCAGTTAATGAATGTTGAATCAGATGTAGATTTCTCCAATGCCATTGAAAGTTTTTCTGTGGCTAATAACAAGCTTTTTATTGTCATAGTATTAACCAATCTGACATCATACAAGTGGTAGAAATACATCATTAAACCGCTGATCAAGTAAGATCAGTAAGGTGCTACAATTGTAGCCGTGGTATGAGTCTCCATATGTCTTCAGGTATACAAATGTAGAACGGTAGCTGGCCAACTAGCCTACCTGTAGAAACATTCTTGCAGAAGTTGCTAGTAAGATTTAGTCAGAAATGTTGAAGACCCTGTTCATACCAGGATTCACCCAGGCACTGAATCAATTCTATCTGCCGAATCCAACTCCTTGGCTTAACATTCCTGAGCTTGACCGTTCATTAATCCTGTGCCTGGGTCAATCCTGATCAGGGCTGTCTCTAGAACCCGGCCCTCCCTCCCAGGATCAACAACATAGTCATAGGCTTGCAAACAATGAGTGGGACAGTACAATCCCAATTCACAAATCCTGGTATAAACTGGGTCTGAAAAATGTCCCTCCCTCAGGTGCTGGCATCCCTGATCATCAGACTGGCTCTAGCTGAGACCTTCTGTATCAACTGTGGAGTCCTGGCCTTGGACGAACCCACCACTAACCTAGACCGGGAAAACATTGAGAGTCTGGCAGCCGCCCTGATGGATATCGTCAAGGGTCGCTCAAGGCAGAGGAACTTCCAGGTGAATCACCAAGCAACACTCCTTTCTTAATCCTCAAAATAGCTGGTTGTTTATGATTAAGGTATCTTAGAACGTGTAACTGACAAGTGCTTTTTGCATTTACTGTTTTAGGTATTAACTGTTCTTAGTGATAGCTTTAAGTTGGCTACCCACATGCCATGGTTGCAAAGATTTTTTGTTTCTTTTTCATGTAGGCCAACATCTCAAGTTGCCCCAATTTCAAAGAGATGGTCTTTTAAGAGCTTCTCCTTGCTTGGAATCAACAGAAATCAAAGTGAAATATAAAGCAAAGAGATGTTGGCATAGCCAAGTACAAAGACTTTCACAATGTTTTTCCTGACACTTGTTTCCTTTGCCTCAGCTCCTAGTGATTACCCACGACGAAGAGTTCGTTGACCTTCTTGTCCATGCCAACTTCACACAGCACTTCTGGAGGGTGTCCAAGGATAACGAGTATGTACTTGTCTGTTATTAAAGGACAGGTGTAACAGGCAAAAATATACCCCAGGATAGAATGTACCCGGGTAGATATTGGGCAGGGGTGGAATTGTTCTGGCCTGTTACACTGGTACTTGTCAGTGCTTTAAATTTGTCCTTATTTAATCTCAAGACATTTTGTATGGTAGTGCGTCAGCAATGATAAGCCTGCGTTTTTTTAAGAAATGCCTTGCTAGTGTTTTCTTCGATGACTATTCAATTTCTTATGTTTTAAACTCGTAATTCGTAAATATTCTTCCTTGCCTACTGAGAAGTCTGAAACAATAAAGATGGATCAATACAGGTTCACTTAGGATTCATTGTAAGTTTGTCACACAAGTTTTTTTTTCTAAATCTTTTTATGAAATAAAACAAAAGTCATTTGACTCTTTTTCTATAATTACAAAAAAAGATTAACGATTTCTCATTTTGCAGTGGACTGTCACAGTTGGTGAAGCACGATGCAGCAGCACTGCAGGACTAGGGGCAGATCCTGGGAAGTCTTGCTTTGAAGGATTTTGTATCGCCTTCCTTCAATCATGAACAAGCATAGTGGACATCAAAATGCCCTTAGCTTTAAATTCTGGTCTTAGTAAATGCTGTGTGCCCTGGCTGAAGGACATCTACATTTGCTCCCTTAAGATTTTGCGCTGTGACCATGATCCCAGCAAAGCCATGTTTACAAACTATAGAAATTAAAGATAGTTACAACATGTAAAGAAAGCAAAACCACTGCAATCTTTCTGTTAAAGCAGTGCTTGGAAACAGTGCAATGAGTCACCGCAGTGTTAACATGAAGTTAACATGTCACACTTTCAAAGCAGAGACAGACAACAAGAAAAGTTGTGATAAAAAGAATACAAGTAGAAAGGTTTAACAACCATAATAAAGTTGTATTGTCCAGAAATCATACATGTATACATGTAGATTATGGATGATAACAGTATGACAACTTCTTTACAAAATGGATGTTCTGTTCTGTTGAGGTAGCAAGTAAGTTTATGTGACTAGTAATGAAAGTATATGAGACGAAGGCATATATTATAACAAAAAAGTAACAAAAAAAACGAATAAAAATATAACATTGCAAGAAAACTATCTTTCTCTGTGTATTTTTTGGTCTTCCTTTAGTTATCAATCATTCCTAGATCTATACATTCTTAGTAGTAACAGCTTATAAATGCCTGAAAAGTCACAAATGATATTAAAAATTTAGGACATGCAATTTTCATAATTGGCAAAACACTGACTGCCAAACATATTCTACCGAGTAAGGGAATGGATACAGGAATAGCTAACAGGTGTAGCTGTCTGCAAATGTTTGCAAACAATACATTCAAATTACAAATGCTACACTCTTTGGACAAAGAAACCAACATAGAAGTGCTTACCAGTATAATCATATGCATACATAAGGTTTAAGTATATAACCAATAATATATGTATGTATGTATGTATGTATGTATGATGAAGATGTAACATGTGAATGATACATTTGATGAGGTATATTATGACAGCCACTGGTCAATGTATAAAAAGTAATTAAGTGTCAAGGCCACTTAGCTTTGATTAAACTTAAAGGACATAAATTCATCAGTTTATGCAAATCATCATAAGCCATTTCTATGCACACTAATCTCCACTATGGTAAACTTGAAATTGAAGAGAAATCCTCTTTACTAGGTACGAGCCACCCACAGCTTTAAAATGCAGGTCAGAGTTCAGCGTGGCAGTGTGGTCCCATGCTATGTTCTCTCTGTACAGTCTGACATTTGCATGGTGCCACACGCCTGGCACTTTGTTCATCAAGTCACAAACCATGGCAAAATTCCCAGCTTCAACAGAGTTTGTGATCTCTGTATACTGATCATTAGTGGTCTGCTTGGGAAATGCCATAAACGTAGCATCTACGTTCCGTCTCTTTGTCGACGAATAAACCTGTATCTGCGTAAACGCGTTATCTAGGAGTATGTAGTCGAACTGCAGAAATCCAACATAGTTTTTGGTAAGAAGTAGTCTCGACATGACGCCTGACATCCTGAGGTACAGACCGTGAGTAGTGTTGAGTAGATATGCACCGAATTTCATCAGAGGTGGTTTGACAAAGTACATCTTCCCATTGGGAACTTCAAGGGTAAAGTCGTCAACAGTCAAATGGGCGTAGAACGTATCTGTGAGCACCTGTACAGCTTCTAAGCAGTTGGCTGCTGCCGTAAAGCTTCCCTGGCTGATCTTAGTTGAACAGTCATCTATACGAGCAGCTACCATGGTGATGTTCACTCCTGTTTGATTTAGAAAAGTAACACTCTTCTTCAAACTGAACCACCATGTAGGTAGAGTCACTCCAGCACTATCACTCTGACTTCCCTTCCAGAAGCTGGCAAACAGTTCAGTGGTGTAGAGTGCTTCAAACCCGTACTGTCTAGTAGGAAGGAGCACACTTGCTTCGCTGTAGTCGTTCATCGTAGGCAAGACGATGATATTTGCTGACGAGTTATTGAGGACATGGTTCTTCCACTGAGCGTTGTACAGGGACGTCCCTTGCCATTTTCGTGGGAGGTACTTGAGCGACCCTCCCCATCCCGCGCAGCCCCTGTTGTCAAACCCAGGGGACGCCGACCCACACCACAGCTGACACGTCCCGTTCCTGACGCACCCCTCTCCTACAGACGAGACGTCCTGTTGGTACTGTGTCGTGTCCGCCAGGTTGCCGTAGTAATCCCACTGTGGCATGCTGGGAGGAACAACTCTTCTCCGACTGGGAATCCAGCCGAAGATTCCATCCATCAACGGCCCCCACTCTGCCCAGAACTCAGCAGTTTCTGCAAAATTCAAATAGCTTCCAATCCACAGAGGGGGGTCCAACCAATAAGGTATCTTGAGACCAATGGCTAAAACTTCTCTGAACTGCTCTTTTGTAATCCCTCCACCAAACAAGAAGATAAGAGGGCGCAAACCGAAGCTGGGGAACCTTTTGCTTGAAGCGTAGAAGACCGTGTCCAGGAGATACTGTGCATTCCTGTGAAACTCTGACACCATCTGTTCGGTGGCATTTTTCTTTTCCAACCATTGAAGAAGCCAGTGATCACACCAGTTCACACCGATCTCAAAAGGTCTGTGCCTTTCTGCCACAGCAATGATCTTTTCCAGTGCTACATTGCTGGGATGTTCCCTAAAACCCCACTCCACCAGAAATCCATCGATTTTTGCAGTCTTCGCCTGGAGGATGAGATATTCCAAGTAATCTTCATCCAGGTCAGAGGTCAGCCCCAGCATGGGATAAACCATCGAGGCAATGTTCAGATGATTTCTGCCATCATCTGACAGAAGGTCCGCGTTGAAGATGAACTCAGTTTTGGTTGCGTGACTCGCATGTGCGATGCCATGTAAGGACCACATGCCATTGCTCCCATCATGCTCCCTGGTCAGCCTATTGGTTGTCAAGTCCGCATACACCTTTCTGTTGCCATGGTTACCACTTAGTGACTTGATGAAGATGGTAAAAGTAAAGAACATGGACAGACGCTTTGCTGCAGACATCCTCTACAGAATAAACTGAAAAGAAACCATCAAAATATCATTTCAATTTTCAGGAAGCAAATGAAAAAAAAAAAACAATTCTAGTATCCGATCAGATGTAAGGGTGGACAATGGTAAAGTTTATTGACCGACCAGCTTTTTGGACTACCCAAACACAAAGTTACCTGTTGAGGACTGTCGGAAAAGCCAGCCAGTCAGAAAATTCTGTAATTGTCCACCCCTACATCTACTTGTGGCATCAAATTGCCAAGTGGTGTGTGTTAAGCTGGTATGTTACGCCTAATGGCGGTTGTAAATTTTGTACACATCTGTACCAGAAACTCTTTACTATTGTATATAACTGCTGATAAATACACATCGGTGGTACTTTAGTTATAGCTAAGCCCACTTACAACATCTGGCTTGAGTCAGAGATATACTACTAATGTTAATTCGGTGTGACACTTGTCCACCCACGTTGTCGAACTTTAGAGACTTTTAATGCTGATGTTTACTACCTTGGGTTATCACTGTGTCACATCGCATCTTTCTAAATTACAGAAAGATGAACTTTTGAACTCTTAGTGTGGAATTCTATCACTTTGACCTGATGTTATGTCACATGGCAAATTGCAAAATACCAACAGTGTCAGGATTCCCAGGGAAACCATGTGTGGTTGACAATCAGTGTTCTTTCTAAACTTAAATCTAAGGAAAGCAGCTGAAACTTATGCTCCAAGCATTGCTACTACCTGGATGTAGAGATATTGTATGATCCTTGTATTACAAGAAAATGTTTATATTTTGTATTTGAGCAGGAAGGTGTAATTCCCATTCGGTTTACCTGGTAACCCGAATGGGAACTTTACCTGTATGTCTGTAATTTCCTTTACCTCTGGTACACCTCAGTTAATGTTTCTCTTAATACCTTGAGGATACCTTTAGATAAGGATTCATCGGTGAAGTAGGCCAGGCCTGTGTTGTCAGTTAATGTTTCTCTTAATACCTTGAGGATACCTTTAGTTTTAAGGATTCATCGGTGAAGTAGGCCAGGCCTGTGTTGTCAGTTGTCACCCTCTTCTCACTCAGGAAGGTACCTCTTCTTCTCCCAATGTAAATCCAGCCTTGCTTTGAAACAGTTCACAGTATCCGCTTCAACTACCTGAACATATTTTTGGACCTTTAGTTTAGGCATGTTTTTGCGTGTAACTTTGAAAGAAGAAGAAAAAAATCAAGAAGGGAGATTTTCGGATTATAGATGGCCACCTTCAAGGCCATGGTATTTTTTGGACGGGGTACCGGACGCTTGGGTAACAGGAGCTTCGTATTCAGAAGAGAAAACAATTGTCTTTCGATTTTCTAATCAAAATATTATGAATAAACCTAGGTATAGCCCCATTACTCTGACAAAGGGTCAAGATGAATAAATAGCCATACAAATGCGCCCCCCAATTTTAGAACTCTGGTTTCTCAAAAACAAGTCAACGTCAACGTACAGCACTGACTAAAATGTAACAAAAATGTATTAAACTAAAATGTAACAAAATTGCACACACCTGCACAAGAAACTGGAGGAACACCGGGTCTGGGCTGAATGTCTTCCGGACACTTCAAGACTCTGTGAATCAGACCACGACCAATGAATTCAAGAACAGCATTGATGAGAACATATGGACATATGACCTTCCAAGAGCTATTGGCTCCTGGTTGAGGAGACCAGCTTCTTCACAGAAACTTTCCTTGCAGGCTTTTCTACACCGAGACGTCCTATTAAAGGTATCCTAAGGTAAGGTTTCCTTGCAGACGACAAACTTTAAAAAAACAATCTTAACCTTTGACATATGCAAATAACACGCATCAAAACGTACACATACATTCAAAGATTTCTTGATTTTTGTGGCACGAAAATTCGCATCAATTACACACAAAATATGTTTTAAATCTGAATTATTTTCATACTTTGATTGATAGTTTCTATAGATACTCCTGTCGCCTTAGACATTTTTAAGTCTGTACATGTTTCTTCTCGTGTTGATTCGGTCAGTGTCAATCAAAGATGGCGACCCCAGGGAAAAGGAAGCGGGAAGTTCGAGTCGAAAGCCCGATTTGGGTTTTACGCACAGAAATGGCGAAAAGGAAGGAGAAAAAGCGCAAGAAAGCCGAAGAGTTCGCCGTAGTTGAAGTAGTTTTCTCTGAGAAGGTAGGGAAGGGTTTATGGCTGAGTGTCTTTGCATATAGAGTTGATAAGGAGCTCGGTTTCTGTCAGGAATTTTTCCGTTGGACGAGATATTTGTTGTTGTTGAAAAGTTGGCAACGGTCCAACCCAAGCTCTGCGTCTTTTCAAAACTTCAACAACTTGTACCGTTATAAGCCTGGACTCTAGACATGTTTCAGCATCACTTTGTGACTAGTAGATTTCTTGTACGATATGGAAATGTTTAGTGACGGTAATGCACATACACGCATGCAATATATATTGTCTCTTGTGCCATATCGTCTTATTTTGGACATGAAACGTTACAAGCAAGATTGTCGAACACACAAAATCATGACCTGGTAATATTATGACCGTTACGTGCTTTCGGAATTTGCTTTGATATTACCTGTTTGATTGCCTTACTGTTTTATGTGGCTCTATCATTCATGCATAGAAAATGTGGAGTTCTGTTATGTAAATGTTCGAGGAGTTCCTGGTTCTTTTCATAGGAGATTTAAAAAAATATGTGTCTTGAACTCTTGATTCAAATTGAGGGGTTTGAAAGTTTTTTTATGAAATTATTCTACCCAGTTTAGTGCAGTTTTATTAGTATAACTATAATCAACAATTTTACTGAGTGCAGTGCAATTTTATTAATCATAGTAATTCTTATCAGTACTTATACCGGTAAATATACAATGTAACCGGGGGAGCCAGCGCACCAGGGGAAGCCACGACCTCAAATTTTACACCATCCACGCAAGAAACGACACATATAAACACTCCTTCTTTCCCCGTACTATCCCCCAGTGGAATACCCTGCCTGGCACGGTTGCACGGCTCCCACCATTGAGTCGTTCTGTGCCAGGCTGGAGGCCTGCCCGCCTTAGCCCAGGACCTCAACTCCCCCCCTACTTTGCCCCAGAAGGGGTTATTTGGGGGCAACCCCTATGTAGATGTATATGTAGATGTAACATTACTTGTCAATTTTACTGAAAACAGTGCAATTATGTTAGTATACTGAGCAATATTACAGAATACTGTTCATTTCTATAAGTATGCATGTACTTAGCAATTTTACAGGTATACTTAACAACTTACGTTGTTAATTATACCTGTAAAATTGCTAAGTACACCCATGAAATTGCTAGCTGTACCCGTGAAATTGCCAAGTATACAAATAGAATTGCATTGTATGCCGTAGAGTTGCACTTCACTCTGTAAAATTGCACTGTATTTGGTAAAATTGTTTTGTATTTAAGCACTATTTTTGAGGTACGAAAGCATGTCTATGGGCTCTGATGTATAGGTATACATCAGCGCCCATACTTCAAGCAAAAGCATGTCTAATTGGGGTTGAAACCTTGACCTAGCAGAAGTCCACTTTATTTTCATAATTTGTCACACTTTGGGAGAGGTAGTGTTGCAGGCCAAGTTATGTTGACATGGGGGTAGTCTGTATAACGCAAACTCCAGCTGTCCGGGGATTTCTGTCCCCTCCCCGCGGCTATGCAGTTACAGGGGAGCAAGCCGTTACAGGAGCTTGATGAGTTCAGGCTAGACATGGGGGCAACTTGTTCCTGAATTGCAAGTAACTTTTAGTAACTTGTTTGCAAAAGGATTGACATACCATGTCTTATTGCCAACTTTCCAATCAGATTGTTATAGCTGATTTGATTTGAGCAAAATACATATCTAGTCATTGCCTGGATATCTCTTTCTGCTTGGATACATTATTATTATATTATTAATCAATTTCTCATAGAAATTGGCATACCGTAAAATCCCTATTTACGTACGCACTTTAAAAACTTTTCGAGTTGCAAGCAGGTGCTCCAGGCCGACGCCAAAGTCGGGGTGCGTACGTTAGGAGGGGTTCTTCCTTGTAAAAATCTCATATCAGCATGAGAGTACGGTACATCTTCAAGCAAATGAAGTGTGGAATGCTACCACACAATGAATCAGTAATAAAGAATGAATAATACATATATTTAGATTGTTTGATATTTTCTGCCCAGAAACAATTTCTCAGTAACCCTTGAAGTCGGTAAACATCATCGGAAGGATGATCATTCATGTCAACCTCTTAACTATCCACCGAAATGCTGGAGAGGGGTTGCGTAGGTTAGGAGGGTTTTTCCCCTGAACGTTTCAACTCACTGAGTCTGGCCCGCAATGGTCCCCAAATCGGGGGTGCGTACGTTAGGAGGGGTGCGTACGTAAATAGGAATTTTACGGTATCTCATCAAAGTGCTTATAGTATGTGATATTGTTGTTGGAGGTTAGACATCCAGGCAAAATGATATATTTAATATGCAAAACAATTCAAAGAACTGGATAAAGTCTTTGTACTACACTGTATTTAGTGTCTTGTACTAGTCGTAGTGTTTTGTAGTACATCATGTATATATTAGTTACATAGGTATCCAAAGACATACAGTGTACCATTTTAGAACCTTAGTTGGCTAGGAAGATTAGAAAATAAGGTCAGTTAGAGGTAAACTGCATGTAGTTCTCCTGCATTGCAATATTACCTAAATCAAGACCACATGCTCAAGGAAACCATACCTCAAAACATATGTGACCCTGTTGCAGTTCACAACTTGACACTTCCCTGTTTCCACTTCTCAGCCATGTGCCGCTGGGTTCCCTTCCACTCCCTGTGTGTCTTTCCCACAGGGTTGGACTCATATCACTAAATTTAGTACAGTCCCGGTAAAGTAGCTTTTCATTGGCACAAGATGTCCTCGGGATCAACTTCTGCTTCTCTTATGTTGGTCTACTTGAGCTGACTTCTCTGTGCTATGAAGTGTGTGGGCGTAAAAACAGTTCCAGTCTACTGCAGAGCATGTTGTTGTCCCTCATCATGTGTTGATCTGTTGTTCACACTTCCCTATACTTACACCCCGGGTTCATTTACATCATAAAAGTCTTTACTTCATCAAACAGCAATTAGCAATCCACTTAGCACCTATTCAAGGCATGAAAACAAATCAAAACATGACATCATGATAAGGAAAACCCCCCATTGGACATCTCCAGCTGGTAACATAACACCCTCTCCTAGAGGGGCTTCCTGTTGGGGGCATTCCTTGCCATTGGTCTCATTGTGCTAACAATAGACTCCCGCCCACGCTTAGGCCACATGGAGGGGCACTGTTTGCATACAGACCCAGTCATCTGAGCAAAAAGGAGCGGGAAGTTGATCGAACCAGACAGTTGTGAGTTAGCTCTGACAGGGACGAGTCTGCCGGTTACAAGTGTTGACAGGAAGTGTCAGACTTCTCTGTCTGCAGTGTATTGGAAAATTGGTCCCCAAAGGTTCCTGCTTGGGTGCATTTATAAGTTTGTGTTCGGACCCTGTGTTGGACTGGTTGTACGAGCGCTCATCTGTTATGCCAGGGTTTTTAGAGGCGAGACAAGCAAGGCTTGCAATCATGGATTCTGTTTTCATCATGGAAGACTTGAATGAGTACTACTACAGACAGTTGGCAGCAAGCATACAGGTAAAGCTGGTTATTCTTAGGTTTTTTTTCATAGACTTGCAAAAGATTGATGTTGTTTCTTTTGATGAAACTTTTAAAAGTTATGCCAGCACATGAGCTTATGTTGTGGTCAAGTTTTGAAATGGCTGATTAAGTAATTTGACCATGTAGTTTTCAGTCGATTTTTGCCTGATTAACTTGTCAGCAAACCGTTTCTTGGAGTTGGAGATGCTTGCATATGTAAAAAGTTGTCAAATTTAGAGTAGGATTTTTTTCTGGACGTCACCTAACAAATTGCATGTGGTTGTTACGAGTGCACTAACTTTATAAGACTAGAATCGCAGTCAGTCACTAATTTCTGTGTGGGAAGCTTTTTTCACCCTTATTTGAATGAGAAAGTTAAATCTTATTTTTAATAATCATTATCTGAATATGGAAGTATATGCTGTCCTGTTCTCTAGTGTTACCATTTTTTGTAGTTTAAAGTTACATATACTTATTACTTGTGCAACACAAGATAGCGGATAATCCACCCAGTTGTGTAGGGAACATTCCACATCTGTCCTCCCTCCATGGACCTGTTGTTCCCACTGTTATTGACACTGGAGGACTATTTCAAACATTCCGTTTGATCAGCAATCTCGGGTTACCACATCGCACAGATCTGAAACTTCACATTGTCTTACTTTTCCCTGCATTCGCTACTTTTGGTGGGATTTCGTGTCATCGCAGAATACCGAGCAATGCAGAGGACTCAGATAAAAATAACTCAATAGTCTGTACACTCCAGCTTATCCGCCCCATTGGCAATTAGATTTGTAATTCCTCTGAGAAATCCCCCCTCTCTGTTTGTCTCTCTTGTACAATTATTTACCCTTGTCCAACAAGCAGGTAATCTGCGGACGCGGCAAGTGTTTTTCTGGTGATTCCCGGAATTTGTGTCTACAAGAAGTATTTGTGGCGTCAACAGCCCCTTTGATCTGTGTGAAGTAGAAAGAATGCTGGTTTTTCAATGATCTGTGTTGCTAAAAATTGAGTGATACCTGAGCAGGTTTGATGGGACACATTATCTATGTAGGAAGCCATGGTAAAAGACGGAAAGGAAGTCACTTGGACAGTGAGTGGTTTCCTGTCGGTAGACATTATTGGCTAGTCGGCATTGTGATACCGCCCTCCAGCCAACAAATAAACGGTTGACTTGCCCACTTGTCGCTGTTTACCGAGGGTGACCCACATGTCGTGTCGTGTTCCGGTTTGGCGTGCTGTGAGAGTAGCGCTTACACGACTAGAGGGGGTTCTCATAGAATGGTTCAAGTTGTAAAGATACCTTCACCTGCTATTCCCAGCTTGAAAAGTTACAAAAGGCTACAGATGTTTGGATAACAAGTAGAAATTCACCTTTGCCCAGTTCTTTTACACCTCCTTCCTCTTGTAACAGTTTTATTGTTGTGCTATATACACCTGTCTGGGTAGGTCTAGCCTCGGGGAAACAGTTTTACATCCTGTACGTCACAATAGGAACACCTGGAGCCTGACTTCCAGACAATACAGACCTGTTTGATCACCTGTGGTTGAGGTCAGGGTCAAACTGCCGCACAACACAGACACTTGTCCACGACTTACAGCTGTTGTTGTTTCCTATTTGTGAGAGTTCATGAGGTGTGAAGACCACCCAAAACATTGATTGTCATTCTAATTAGATCTCTTAATTAGGTTACTGTAAACAAGGCTTCACTGTTTACTTCAAGTGCTCTCCTAGCAGAAGTTAGTCTCAAGCTTGTTTTGGACGTCAATTTAGGTGTTTTTATCAGGGTTTCTATTTTGTCAGGTTTTATTTTTTTGTCTGCCATCCAAACTGTTTTGCTGGCAGACATAAAGAAAGCATGACAAAATAGAAAGCCTGATAAAAAATCGTCCAAAACAAGCCAGAACCTAACCTCTGCTTGGAAGTTGGAGACTATACTTGAGGAGGGTGTTTCAATTCTTGTCAGCTACAGTAAAATGTAAGAGTAGCCAAGTACAGAAACTGAGAAAGCTTGTGGTTGGCTTATCTTGTGATCACATACAGGTGAAAGCAATTTCTTACATATTGATCAGCACTAGACAGCTCCCATACTGAGAAGGACCATCTGGTTTGGATAACTCTGTCTCACAACCAGTAGTAAGGGGATTATTATCCACTTCATCAGAGGTTTTGGTGCAATAACAGATGATGAAAAGATATTAGTCAAGTGGCTTCCAACCACAAAGCTGACCTGTGTTGCTGCAATACATTACAGTTATCAATTTCTTTCACAACTAAGGCTAAACTTAGGGCCTCTTTACACCTACGACATTTTAGAGTCGTGCGATCATCGTCGTGGGCGACGTCGCCGGCGACGGTATTTTTTGGCCGTCTGAAGACGATCAAAACAATCGTACGACGGCAATAAACGGGAAATCCTCGAAATGTCGTGCGACCACCTCGGACCCAGTCGCACGACGTTCAGCGGGGGGGCCTGTGGCTGTGTTTTTCTCGTCTAAAGAAGAATCGTCGCCGGCGACGGAAGTGGGTGATATGCTAATAAGCCTACAGCGTGCTGTTTCCTGTCTGGGAAGGAAAGTTTCTATCGTTTTCTTTGTAAATATGCATGCAGTTAGCAATGGAAACATATTTTTCTCGTCCGAAACCGGTTACTAGTATTCCGGCGCGACGCCCTGCTACCAGTGGCTACTTCTCTAGTATGCCCCTATTCCTCGATCCCCGGGACATCCACGGCGGCGGCCACGAACTCGGGTTAAATCCCGTCCGTCTCTGTACCAGCCTCAATCTCTTTCTTTGTTGAGCACCGTTCTCAACGTCTCATCTGCAGGGCAACAGTTGTTGCAAAGTCAGTAAAAGCTTCATCTTTTGACGAAAACAAGCGGTTCCCCCGCCATTTTGAATTTGAGCGCAAGAGTTCACTTTGAGTCACACGCGCACATCAATGGAATTCTGCGCCGCGGGGGTCCCATGATATTTCCTGACCGTGTGTCTAAAGAAAACCGTCGCTTACGACGATGATCGTACGACCTTATAACATTGTAGGTCTAAAGTGCGCCTTAATATATGGAAGAACAACCTGACAGACCTGATTAAACTTTTAAAGTTTCATAACCTTGATGACGCAGACACAGAGCATGGGATGTGGTATCATGCGGAGTGAATGTACATTGCCCAATTGCCAAGCAGTGGTATGTTGTCCCTGGGTAGATGAAATGAAAATGAAACGAAAAATTAAAGAACACGGAGTGTCTTGCTTCCAGGTTAGAATTTCAGGGTCCCATAGAACCTTGTTTTGAATACAAGCCAAACATGACCTCCATGCTCCCCAAAATATTGACATTTCAGATTTACTTGATGCCATGACAATGTGTTCATGTTTGTGGTCACGTGCTCTGGATTTTTGACTTGATGATTTGACACAATAGCTTTGGTACCACCCTCCGTATTGACGTCAATAGAATTGTTGGTCAAAGTTACTAAGAAGTCTATAGGGTGTATACACTGTATCAGTGTTCTCGCCAGCCTGAATTTTTTACCCGTCATTTCAATTTTGCTTCGGGGAAGAACATATCGAAGGCGCAAGGCGTCGCGCCGGAGGCGTGACCATTCTAGGGGGGTCCGGGGGTATTCCCCCCCGGGAAATTTTGAGATCTAGACCCTCTGAAACGCTATTTCCTGCATTTTGAGGGGCAAATTTCCTGGTAGAATAAGCTAAGTTTACTGACATCTCTTTCGGTGAAAAATTACACAAGGGTTTCAGGCTCAATTTTTGGGGGGAGGCGTGCCGGGTCATCGCAGAAATATCGAATGTTCACAACTTTACACACAAGCTACACTTCTATGTTGTATACGATCGGCAAAGAAAAGAAAATTTAGCACAACAAAACTTTATTACGTATCAGCTACGTCCTACAAAAAATGCACACAGAAAAAGTCGGCAAAAATAAAACACAACTTTTCAACACTTGCTCCGTATGCGCCCTGTAATTATTGAACATAATGAGGAATTTGACACCCTACTTTGAGAAAGAATGCAATAAAGACGTCCATTTTTTTGTCTCATGTTTTCCGTGGTTAATTTCTCCGGTAACTGCACTGAATGTGTTCAAAAGTTGTCGATTCAAGCCTTCCAACAGCCACTTCGTCGTGCGATCCTTGCGATTCCCGCCATTCCCCTAACATCTCGCAAATTCACGCTTAGCTGAAATCTCGCGAGTAGCGAGAGTCGCATGTCATTGGTCGTTTTTTCTTGACGCGACGGAGACGACGCACTGTGATTGGTGGTTTACAATATCTGACGCCTGTTTACCATTTCTTGCGGGAAGAAATCGCATGTAAATCAGCCGCCGCGGCTTCAAACTTTAATACTGTCAGCGCTCGTGAGTGCGCCTCGCATACAACATGTATGCGACCAGTTTTTTGAGAATGCGACTAGATTTAAAATCACGGTCGCACGGTGCGACAATAAAAAATTCAGACCTGCGACAGGATAATGGCTGCAGAACTAAGCGGTAAGCTGAAAATATTTAGGTAATTTCCTACCCTACCATGAAAATCGTCGGTGAATTTTCTATCATGTTCCCACGACCGCGGTAAAAAACTATCCGTTCCTAATGGCAAAATTACCCATAGAAATAAAGGATATAAGTTACTCTCCTTGATGTATGTGATGTATTTGTTTGATTTGCAAAATGTTTCAAACGCCAGAATTTTCCGATGAAAGTGAGCGCTAGCGGCCGTGCGCTTCTGGACGGCCGCCATGATGTTTTTAGACCGCAGCAGAATGACAGGCCCGTTTCCTGCTGTCATTTTTACACCTGTTAAATCGATAATTTTTAGGATCAAAAATCAATGAATCAATTCAAGTGGAGTTTTATCCCCGCAAATATTAAATTTTCTTTTTGTTACCGGTATCATTTCAAAGCTCATGATCTGCCCGTCATTATGGTGCTATTTTCATTTTGCTGCGGTCTAAAATGAATCACAAAGCCTTTTCCGTGCGGTCGGCCTGTCATTGGATGGCCGCGCCGCGCGGTCCTGACGCGCCAAATTTGAACTGCGCGTTTCAAAGGAACCGAAGATATTTGGCTGGGCCGGCACAAACAAATAATTTTTGATACTATTGAGCAAGAATTTCAAGGATATTTAAGTATTTTGGATTGTTTATAGACAGAGGGTGGGGGTTGAAAAAATGCCTGTAAAAATGTTGAACTTGATGCCAGCAGTGAAGTTTCAAATTATGGAATTTGACTTTATTTGTTTTGGTCATGAAACCAATAGATAAGTTTTAGAGTTATCTGTGTGTTCATCATTTAATGTTATGTTAATCATTACTTGCCTTGTTCCAAATAAAAGATACCATTGTGTATTTTTCAACTTGTCGAACTTGAGGCACCGTGGCCCCCGGATAGGGGCCAGCCGGGGAACCTATGCCCAATTTTTCTAAAAATCCCTCATACTAGTATCATTTAGCATGTAGGAAGGTATTGAATGAATTGAATTGCCAAATGTAGGCTTTTGTCTTTTATGATCAATTCAGATACTTTATTCCCGGTTGTTAACATTGATTAATAATAAGTTCATTGCAAATTCATGCCCGATGGCTAAATGCAAATAACATACATAAAAGAACAGTGTACAAAATAGGTATAAAAGCTGCTTATCTAAATTATACAAACGTGATTGCCTATAACTAGTGAAGGGTTTGACTTCTCTTTTGTAAGCAATGGAAGACGTAATGTCCCACCTTTTCTATAATTTGTGGGTTTTTGGTAGTTAAAAGAAGAATACAGTAGTCTTTTCTTTGTCTGTAAGCTTAGGGAAATTCGGATAGATTTTAGTGGTCTGAATAGACAACTCATTTCGTGCATTATCATGAAATGAACAGTTTGAAATAAAGTGTATTTCGTCTTCCACGGCATTTGTATTGCAATACTTACAAAGTCTTTCGTATATAGGTAATTTTCTATACCGGCCTCTCTCTAAATACTATTAATAGGAGTATTACTTGGTATGACCAAGACTTTTGCTTGTTCTTCCAACTTTTTGTAGTGGTGCTCCTAGATTTTTGCTGGTGCTCCTAACTTTTTTGAGTTAGGAGCACAGTGCTCCTAGGTCTAAAAGTTAGTCTGGAGCCCTGTACTGTTTACACAGATTACAGAAAGCCTGATAGCTATAGGAGTATTTCTGAATTTTAAGGCTTCTTTGATGACAATAACTGACGGTGAACCGAGAGGGACAAAACAGAAATAAACGTCAGCCTGATGCGACCGGCTGTAGTGGGGAGGGCGGGGCATGACGCCGAGTTTTCGGCGGCCACCAAATATTACTATGGGCAACCACCACGGTGCTCTCTGTGTGTTGCTGGGGTTGTCGCCAGCCGAGGCATTAGAAATGATCTAGATTGCCCTCGTCACGAACTTCCGCTGATCCTCTGAAGTTTTTAAAATTCTAAGCTCTGTCTAAACTTGGTCTAAATATCTTTACACACCGATTTTTGTCCATTAAAAATGACGGGTTGGGCAAAAATTTTGTCCGTCATGAGCGACAAAAACCCGTCAAATGACGGGAGGACGGGCGCTGGCGAGAACAATGCACTGTATATTAGAGCAAGAAGATTTGATTCAAATGTAACAAGTTTTGTATGTACCTTGCCATTTTTTGCTCCATACATGTGTACACCGCAATTGAATGATTTTGACGGCAAGGAAAACACATTTCTATCAGAATACATACACTTCAAATGTTCAACTAGTAAATCTCAAAACTTACGGGGGGGGGGGGGCCTATCAGTAACATGCTATGTAGAAAAGAAGGTGAGGATCAGGGTCCCCCATGGATATTGTATTGTTGAACTTGTGAACTCTACCAACACATCCCTCCTAGTTGGATTTAGGCATGGACTCCTGATGACATGTAAAATAGTAATGCCAAGTCTACTCACAATAACATGAACTTCCTTTTTCTAGTTACATGGAAGCCTTTGAAATTGTAGACCCAATTTCTGTTCCCCGGTATACGATTTCCAACACTTAATCAGAAACACGTTCTCCAGTTAAATATGCCCGGCTTTCTCTTGATGTTTGCACAAGTGTGGTCTCAAGTTCCTTTCATGCTAATGGTGATAAGCAGGCCCATGTAATCAATGTTTTGTGACCGTATCTTGTGTTTTTTTGTATGGGGATGTAAACCGTCTTACCTCATGGCTGTACTCGGTTGACTTGTAGAGTTGATAATAGAGAATTTTTATTTGCAAGTTTGTGCCTGAAGGATGACCGCTTAAGTACGTAGTCTGGAGAAAGATATGTCCCATAAAACATTAGGAAACATACATGTGATAAGGACAGTGATTGCCATTATTGTAACTATCAAGATGATAACTCAAAAGCTAGTTTTATAGGCACAATGTAAAGTTTTCCTCCAAACCAGAAATTAGTACTTCTATGTAAATGTGATGTTCTTTGTAGACTGCAGTTTGATACCTAGACACAAGGGGGCATACCACCCGCTTTCACTGCCACTACACTACAGTGTGTATGGCTATCTCTTGGTCCAGATGCAGCACAGTGTAAAAGATTCCCCCAGTGCTTTAGTTATCTGCACCATGATTAATGTACCTGTACCAAGAGAACAGAGTTTATTGTCTCTCATATCCCCAGCGGTGTTTGTAATATTGCTGCTGACCCCATTTATTGGTGCTACCCTGTCCCAGAGGGCACAATCACCTGTTTAGAAGATAATGCTATTTTCCTAGGATGTGAGAACTGTAGCAAAACAAATTGGATTGTGCAGGCTATTTGTGACTTATGTGACAAATGTGCTTATTATAGCTGTCATTTATGCCCGTTTTACGTCTAATGAAGTCATTAGCATAAATTTCTTTTGGCAATTTTCCTGGACCAAAATGAAATAGTTAGGACAATTTGCTGCAAATTCCATTGCAGATTAATTTACCTTAGGGTAATGTAAGTCATTTTATGAAGGTCAGCCGGAAAGGATTATTCTGGAAAAATACTATCAAACGGCTATGTTTGAAATGCAGAAAAAAAAGAAAATGTTGATCTTTCAGGTTTGTTTTTTCTTCCCAGGAACCTGATGATATGTAAGCAGCTTCTAGCCTGAATACCATCCTATAGTGACTGCTAGGTGGTTAGCAAGCAATTTTTTTTTGAGCCAGCAGTCACTACGGACGGGAGGATGGTACTCAGACTAAGCAGCTTCCCCAGTAACTGCTATAAATAATCCAAACAGTTCACCCGGCCAGAAAATATAATGATTTTCAGGATATTCAATCCTGTTGAAGTTGTTTCACCTCTACGTTAGAACTGATTTAATTCCGATAGTGACACACATTGTGATGAATGAAACAGGAAGCACAGATGCCCTCAGCCAGACTGTTTCCAGGATAATTACAGGCTTTCTGGGAACACTTCCATATTCTGACTCAGCCTGTGGGCCTTACGCATACACGTGTGGATGTTATAAAAGCAATAATAGAAACATAATATTAGTATGTGTATTGCTATTCAATCAGGAGAATGTGATTCTGAATTATTGTGAAGTTCTGCTTAATGTTCAATTAGAGATATTTATTTTGAAGAAAAAACACTATAAATTGAGTATAATTAATAAGTACTGTAAAAGGAAAAATGTTTGTGGAGGTTTATGTTCGCTGGTGAAAAACCACCATGAAATTAAATCCCGACAAAGATTTCCCCCTAGAGCTGTGTACCTAAACAAATTTTAGGTACAGGTACAGGTACAGGTACACGGGTTAAGGTACAGGTCGGGACCTGAACCTGTACCTAAACTACTTGTTCGGAAAATGCTAGATTTTCAATAAGGACAAAAGCATGTTTGAACTGGTAAAAACATGATATTTGATCGTGCTAGGTATTATTTTCAGGAAAACACAGATGAAAATTTGACTCCAGCCTTGCAAATGTGTTTTCTGCACTTTAGAGTGGCTTTAGAGCACTGCCACGGTAATTTCATAGTAATTTTATGTGTCAAAGTGGCCATCCCCTGAGTCAGGTCCAGTACCTGATACAGCAGGGTCAGGTATTTTGGACCTGTACCTAATTGATTGTACCCGGTACTGTATCGGTACAGTGTACCGGTACACAGCTCTATTTCCCCCTATACCGTATATACTGTATATATTCTTTATGTCAAGGGAATAACAGGACAACAGATCAATGAAGAGTTATCAATGAATTCTTGAATGATAGATCTGGCAAATGACCAAAAAAACAAACAATTTATACATGTAATGTTTTCTTCTCTGTTTTATTCCCTAAGTTGAAGGGAAAGGTTACTAATCTCTGAAATGCATCTGGCAGAAAGGCTACAGCAGAAACCACTTTAGGTAATTAGGCCATAATGGCAAGTTCTTAAAAGGCCAACCCAATGTCATTGCACTGTACATGGTTATTAGCTGGAACGAATAAACAAAAACACAGGCTACCGCTGGTACATTACTAATATATTATATGTAGTAATGGTTCCCGAAAAAAATAATCTGCAAACCAAGTCCAGAGGTTATATCTCCATATTATAACTTCCTTGTGCAAACATTTTCATTTTTATTTCATTTATTTTATTTATAATACATAGCACATCATGTATTTTATTCAATGATTCTTCTTTTTTTTAAAATGTTCAAATGAACAAGAAGGAGAAATGCTGTAGTAACAAGGCTCAAATATCCTAAATGGTTTAGATAACAATTGTCAGGAACTTAGTAGAAGCTGTTTCCCACATAAATTACATGCCACTAGTAATCCCTCCACTTGCTTGACCCAAATTTCTGACATCCTTCAGCAGTTGGCATTTTTATCAGATTCCTTAGCTGTCCTTCAGATTATTGCATCAGATAATAGGGGGCACTACCTTTTTTTCTTCATCTTTGTTAAAGTTTAATTGTCCAAATATGAATTGAAAGTACAATCAGTGGTTCGGTTTGTGAGATCTAGATTAGGAAATATTTTTTTTTAAACTAATTGTTCACATGCCCCCTCTCCGCTCTGCTGTGGTATGACCTAGAGAATGATGTTTTGAAGCTTGTGCTTGCCTGCATAGAAATAAGCCTGTAGGATCCCGAGGGAGGTATCGGTAACGCCGGCTGTCCTTGCAAGTAGACTGCCTCTCAGGAAGGATGATGTCAGTGCCCAGCCGCAGAAGTAATTTTCCTCCTCCAGCAGAGGAAGTGGTGGCGGGAATAGATAGTAGCCAGCTTCTGGTCTGGTCTACTGGCCTCTGAACAAAGAAAATCTGGATCTTTTGGCCGGTGTCGGTTTGAAAATTCAAATCTAGACCCCACGATCGAACGTCATTCGTGAGTCAGACGTCAGTGTCCCTGGTTGTGGGATGATGAATCATGCTCTGCTGTGAAAATGGAATCTCCCAGTGTGCAAGGACACGCTAGCGGTCCATGCCGTCCCCACCACCCCCGTTTCTGAATGGTTCAGTCCGGCATGAGTAAAGGCATGATGGCATACATGGACAAGCCAGGAGGTTGGAAAGCCAGGAAATTTGCCAAGATGCAGCGGCATACATCTGTTTGAAAGGGTCTGAGATTTCACCACTGAAAGCAAAGTTGCTGGACCCAATGGCAATGCATCTGCACCACCCGATGGTGAAGCTTCCCAAATGTGTAAGTATGCAGTCCCTGATTTTCCTCCTCCAACAGTTGTTGTGGAGCAGTAGGGATGCCTCAGTGTTGACATAGATGGCAGTGTTGCCATTGTTCTGCTCCAACTGCCACATGTTGTGAAAATTGAGACTTGTTCCCAAGATGGTTGAAGCAAGGGTCACTGGTACCATTTTTTTGGTGTTGTGGCATAGAAGCCATCACATGATATATATATATACATATTATATTAATTTATTTAGATGTAGTAAGAAAGTCTCCTCAATCGTGTATCCTAGTCGCTTTTACAGTCAGTGGACAGCCGATGCCCAGAATAGCTCAAAAATATTTCTTGTGTGTGACCGATTTTTATATGGCCCTCAAAATCGCATGTTCATACATGTACCACATAATTACTGTTTAATATATGATAATGATACGTACTTCGGTTTGATTACAATATGTAATGTAGACATGAATGCCTGTTCACTCTTCCTTTCAATAATAATCTTACTATGATATTGGATATCTCCACTTCCCTGTTTGGTTCTGTTGTTTTAGCCAACAGACCATGGAACAGATGAAGAGATCATTTTTGACAGAGCGTGTAAAATATCTGTGTAATTTCATCTCCATGGTGCAGCAAAATGGGATTTACGTACCAAGGATGAACTTGTGATAAATCCCCCAGTTCAGTTAGAGATAGCTATATCTAAAACATTTCTGCACATGGTTGATCCAACAGACCTCTAGTATACTGCCATACCTTATTTAGGTATTACCAAAATCCCCAGTATTGTAACTGCACTGAGACCCGATGAATATTTGATGTCAGTGTCTAGGTATTACGAAATAACATGTTATCAACAGTAAAGTGTGATAGTTAAGTGGAATGGAAATTGCCACAAAGTGTAATTCTGCAAAGTCATTGCCATAAGGGAAGCCAATGTCACGTACAAAGACATTTGCATCCAATTAAGTTAACCGTAACCAGCTTTCAGATGGTTTCTGCCATAATTAGTGCTTTTTTTCCAATTGATAATTGTTGCCTACAGTCTTAATGGCAGGAGACATATGGAAATCGAGTCACTGTTCAGTACATGTAATTATATTACGTTCACTGCAAAAGGCTGTGCATTTGACTGTAATGTAAAATTGGCTATGTTATCAGCAACAAAAAATGTAGTTCTTTTTTCTATTCACCAACGCATAGAGGACCATTTGCAAATTTCCAATATAATAAATTATTTAACAATTGGCATGGAACTGATTGATTGCTGGATTATGTGCGGAAAAAGCTTTTCATAATATTTTTGATGAGGTTAATCTAAAACCTCTTTTCATTTCGATTAAAGGCTTTTGACATATTTTTCAAGATATATGTTTATATATGATGTAGTTAATTCATGCATGGTAATACTAATACCAGCATCACATGAATAAAACTATAACAGACAAAAAAGAAAATATTTATTATTGATCGATGGTCATACAATCATACATGTAGTAAGTAGTGTGCCATTTTGATGCAGACCTTTAGCTGTATCCTAGAATTTTACATTGTATATCTTCTTTCTCCCATTTACGCAATGCAAGAACGACTTTAAACAAATAATTACATTGATGGAGCCATTGATGATTAGTCTACCACCCACGATTTTGCTCTACAATCGTTCCAAAAGTATTACATGTCAATGCTGTGATCTTTCTATCCCCTACAAGCACTTTGTCTATCTACAGTATTATTGTGTATTGTGGCCAGTGCAAAATGATAAATAGCTAAAACAAGTAAAATCTAACTAGCTGAGATGTTTTTAAAAAAGGTATGACATACAGATTAGATCTAGTGTCTTCGTAACAAATTTGTAGTTAATGTAGCTTTGGTAGCTACGGGTAAAACTACATTTTTGTAGCTCCAAATTATCAAGATAAAAGCTTTTGTGATAAATACCTTTTAACTTTGATATATAGGTGTACAATGTATTTCTAACACTTAATCTGTTTTCTCCATGTCTTCTGTGACATCAAAGAATATGCTTCAGTTTGAAGCTGTGTAAACTAGGTCACTTACATGTAAAACAGAAATGCAAGGAATCTTTTATAAAAAGCCCAGCTATCATGACACACAAACACCTACATGTATGCCCAGTAACCCAGGCACAGTGACGGTCAGTCGTACAGATGTATTTCAGGATAGCGAAAACATTTGGTCAACTGGACAGGTGGCCTCTCAACCCTGAGCACTTGTGGACCCACCCATTCTTTAGGGCCTCTTTACACCTACGACATTTTAGAGTCGTGCGATCATCGTCGTGGGCGACGTCGCCGGCGACGGTATTTTTTGGCCGTCTAAAGACGATCGAAACAATCGTACGACGGCAATAAACGGGAAATCCTCGAAATGTCGTGCGACCACCTCGGACCCAGTCGCACGACGTTCAGCGGGGGGGCCTGTGGCTGTGTTTTTCTCGTCTAAAGAAGAATCGTCGCCGGCGACGGAAGTGGGTGATATGCTAATAAGCCTACAGCGTGCTGTTTCCTGTCCGGGAAGGAAAGTTTCTATCGTTTTCTTTGTAAATATGCATGCAGTTAGCAATGGAAACATATTTTTCTCATCCGAAACCGGTTATTCCAGCGCGACGAGCTGCTACCAGTGGCTACTTCTCTAGTATGCCCCTATTCCTCGATCCCCGGGACATCCCCGGCAGCGGCCACGAACTCGGGTTATATCCCGTCCGTCTCTGTACCAGCCTCAATCTCTTTCTTTGTTGAGCACCGTTCTCAACGTCTCATCTGCAGGGCAACAGTTGTTGCAAAGTCAGTAAAAGCTTCATCTTTTGACGAAAACAAGCGGTTCCCCCGCCATTTTGAATTTGAGCGCAAGAGTTCACTTTGAGTCACACGCGCACATCAATGGAATTCTGCGCCGCGGGGGTCCCATGATATTTCCTGACCGTGTGTCTAAAGAAAACCGTCGCCTACGACGATGATCGTACGACCTTATAACATTGTAGGTCTAAAGTGCGCCTTAGTTACTGGGAAGCTGAGAGTTTAACAGCTGAATCATATGCATAGATCACCCCTCCTGCAACTGCAAGGAATGTTTATCACCCAGAAATTAGATGGTAAACTTTTTGAGATACTGCTGTTTTATATTGTTCTAGAAAATAGACATTAACCTTTAGCACTCTGAAGTAGCCGTTTGGCACCCAACTTCCTCTTGGTCACAGAGTTAGGCAGCAGGGAGAAGGTTAAGAAATACAAGTGCTATCTACATTGAAGACAGATGTTGACTTTGTGTCCACCTCCTCAGGATGCGGACATCCAGCAGAAGCTGGATTTCGAGATCAAGATGCGAGACGGCACCACCAAACTGCTGCAGGCCTGCAAGCACGAGGCGCAGGCAGTGGAGGCTGCCAAGAACCTGCTTACCTCCAACACAAGGTGCGCAACTCTCACCGGGGTGTCTGTACTGTAGGGCTTCAAGTTGTTACTTCACAGTTTACTCCAATTGTTTTTGGCTTGTCTGTGTGTATATGTATGTATACATGTCAGGGTTTGTGAGTGTGTGTGTGTGTATGTGTATGTGAGAGCGTGTGTGTGTGTTTGTGTGTATGTGAGAGTGTGTATGTGTGTTTGTGAGAGTATTTGTGTGTGAGAGTGTGTGAGAGTAAGTGTGTGTGTGTGTGTGTGTGTGTGTGTGTGTGTGTGTGTGTGCGTGCGTGCGTGCGTGTGCATGTGTGTGTTTGTATGTGTGATTGCCAATATTCAAATGAACAGTATGTACATGTACATGCATCATCCTCAGGATTCCCTCAGTACTGCAAGGGCTGCAAAGCATGTTGTAAATGTATTCAAGTTTGCGGTGATTTGATTTTGCAGAAGGGTGAAAATGTAGGGTTCGCAGTGGTTTGTACCTCACAGTTGTGGTAGATAGACAGAAAACAGAACATTATAAAGCATAAGTATTTTCGCTGTGTTTGTTTTTTAAAAGTTTGCGGTGAAGAGGTTACCACGAAAACCGTGAACATCAGACAGCCGCAAACTTTAGTGCGTTTACAGAACGTGTTATAAGGGGATGATGTCTGCCATCTCTCATTACCTTCTTGTTGTCTCACTGCTAAGACTGCTAAGTGACCCATGCCATGCGTCATAGTCTTAAGTCTTTAATCCCTTCAAAGGTCTGAGAAAAGTCTTGAGAACTGTTCTGTATTGTCAGTTGACAAAAAAATGGAAAGTTCATAATATAGAAAATGGAACTTTCGTACATATCAATACATTTATTAAAACATGGGAGAATTTTATATACTTGTCCAACAGCAAACATTTCAACAAGTCCTTTTTGTTAACATATTATTTGGGGAATAATGTGTTAATGGTTATTTCCCTTTTGTTTCGAGCAGAATGATGGCGTACATGAGTGAGCTACAGAGGCGTAAAACAGCAGAGGTGATGGGGAAAGAAAACTCAGAAGCGACCAACGGCCACCAGGCCAAAGAGCCATGTAAAGCCAAGGTTGCTGTTTCAGGTAAAAACTAAGTGGTATAATGTTTGAAAAGAAAGCAACGGCTGTCCCTTTTCTTTTAAAGTTTCATGTCTATTCATTATGTACTTACATCTTATGCATTTGAATATCTTCCTTGAACTTGGTTGTCGCCAAGAAAACCTCACTTTTGCATAAAGTTAAGTGCTGTATATTTTGATTTGTTTCTCCCTGATACTGTAATTTAATATTTGCGGTTGTTTTCTTTTCATGGTCGCCTCTCCACTGTGGAATTATTACCCTGCAAAGATGCATTTTCATTTTGTTACTACTGTCCTAAAGAATTTGTTTCAACCACACACTTGAAACACCACGTTGAAAGGTCCTTTACCCTCCTACTGCAAAATTAAGTCCCTGCAAAAATAAATGAATTTGCAGTAGTCCCTACAATCTGGTGTTAGGAAAAAACTCAAGTCTTTATTGTTGCGTGTTTCAGACATTCGTATCCCCCTGATGTGGCGCGAGCCTGAGCTGTCTAAGAACCGTGGGGAGGGGCGTCGGTGTGCGGTGTTCTGTGTGCTGAAGCAGGGACTCAACATCCAGGACACACAACTGGTGCACGTCGACAGGACCATGACAGACATCACCTTCGATGACATCATTGTTTTGTGAGTAGTCTCACCTTCCTATGCATCCTTGTCTAAGGACACACCAATCTATTTTCTTGGTTAGCAGAATTTAAAAAAAGAATTTAAAAAAAATGCTAGGTTGGAAAAACAACATGAAAACAGAATCTCAGAGGAAAGTTTTTACTTTGGTGCACACAGTATCAGGGAGAGAACAGGGTCAGGTGCAAGTTTTCACCCCAGCCTTCTGTTTTCATAATTTTTTTTTGCTAAAATAAAAAATAAAAATGAGGAGATTCCCTCTCATATGAGGGTTACTGTATCGATCTTATCATGTTTGCAGTGGTTTTATTTTTGCAGCGATCTTTTACTACAAAATCATGATACCTCGATTGTGTGTTTTGTATGGCCACTGTACCACAGAATTCTTCAACTGTGAATTTAGAACCCTGCAAAAACCACATTTTCCCTCCTGTTGTGAAATAAAACCACTGCAAAAGTACATGCATTTTACAGTAGTTACCTGTGGGTGGATGTTATGAAAATGTCCATATTATGTCATCTTCAGAGATGACAAAATCCCCAAATTTGTGCATTCAATTCATCAATAGTGTTACTGCATGTCATAAGCCTGAAAAATGTATGTATCTTATTTTGTTTTCAGTAGCTATAAATTCCTCCAATACGTCAGTGTTACACACTGTACCATCCTCAGAGCCTTTTGAATATCATTGAGAGTTGTTATAATACGTAAGGAATTTGTTTGCTGTATTTTATACTGGTTATGTACCCTGACACTGTTTTCATATGCAGGGCTCGAAATACTGGGTGCATGTGCACCTGTGTGCACCCAAAATTGGAGCTGTGCACCTAATTTTTTATTGTGGGTGCACCGGCGCACCTAGATATTTTTGTACTCTTATAGAGTAATGATTCTCTTGTACACTAGTATACAGAGTATTCTTGAAATGTAAGTATCAGAAAAAGCAATATAACATTTTGTTGTACTTTGTTTAGTGTATTGCTTGGTTGACATTTGAAATCTGGATAGATTTACAGATTGAAGTTCTTAAGAGAGGCTGTAGCGTCAAACTTATGTTTTGGTATCATTCAACTTTATTTTATGTGGTGCACCCAAAATATTTTCTGTGCACCTAATTTTTTTGGTTGGTTGCACAAGTGCACCTATTTCCAAAAAAGAATTTTGAGCCCTGCATATGAAGTTATGTTGTTGTTTTGTCTTCCCAGTGAGGATGTTGTGCATGACTTCTCGCTGGCTGTAGAGGTGTACTACACAGTGTTGGAGGATGACCTGGCCTTCGCCAGCACACCCAGGAAGATCAAACACAAGATCAACAGCATGTCTGCCTCCATTGGCAAGTCCGTGGGCAAGAAAGTACAGGCCTACTTAGTAAGTCTTGGTCAAAAATCTTTGAAGTAAACATGCTCAACAGGCCCCCCCCCCCCCCCTACTTTGCGGGGTTACATGTATCTGGGGGCCTGATAAGTTGAAGTTGAAGAAGGGCTGTCTCCAGCTTTAGATTTTTTTTCGTCCCACTCATTGTTTGGAAGCCCATGTTTTTGTGTTTTTTTCGATGTTGAATCTGTCATTCTAAGCTTTCAAAAATACATTTTCATCAATTTTAGGTCATGAAATTGATATTTTTTGGACAGACAGGGTTGAATTTTTTCCCGTCCCAGGAAGCAAATTTCCGTCCCGGGACGGAAGGACGGGTCCTGGAAACAGCACTGATGCTCAACCAGTTTTTCCATCTTGCATCTTAATAAATCTGATAAATTTAGTATCGATGCATTCTGCCAGTTCATTCTAGTGATGCTGAAGAAGAGTGATGGATGTTACTTGAAAAGTTCAGAAGTATCCAGTTGTAGAGATTGAATTTTCTCTGAATAATTGTGAATCAAACAGTTGTAAAGGATTAAATCTGCCTCATCATTGTAAAGTGGAACAATTAGAATTTGAGGACATTGTCAGAGATGTTAGAGTTTCTTTTGATAGCATAGAAATTGAGTGATGAATACATGAAAAAGTTTTCCTTTCTGTTTACTTTTCAGGAAAGATCAGACTCCGCCCCAGGATCCAACCCTTGTAATATGTAAGTTGACATCTCCCGTCTTTGTAGAAGCACTAGACTAGTAATTAGCAGCTGTAGAAATAATTACCCTTATGTATGCAACTCCCAAGTCATAATAGATATCTTTTAGTATGTTACATTTGTTTGGCAAATGTCAAGAAGCAATTTTTTTCATCTCCAATAGTTTGTATAAATAACTTGGCTGTAGGAATTTCCACCTAGTACCATAAATCAGAAGTTGGGTAGATTTATACCTTTTTTACAATCAAAATTGTGCTGTCGTGGTTACGATGAGCAATGATAAGCCAATTTAGTAACGGCAACAGTTACTAATAGTGTCTCCTTTCCCTTTCTCAGAGGTCCCAAGTTTCATCTTGCTGCTAGTGTTGAACTCAGTCTCAGAGATGCCAGTGACTCCATTAGAACACATGACCTCACTGTAGGATCTAAAGGTTGGTCAATCTTTCTGTTTTCCTAGGATCCCCCAACAACAGTTACATTTTACATACTGTAAATACATTTAAGTTTGCATGGTTTTTATTTTGCGGTAGGGAGAAAATGGAGTGTGTTTAAGTACGCATTTGAAACAATAGAAGCGTAACAGTCATAGGTGGGCAAAAGGTTTTGCGGTGGTTTTAAGTTTGCGCTAAAAGTTTACCGCGAAAAACGCGAACGTAAAACCACCGTGTATATTTCTGCATTTACAGTAACTCATTTACTTGCATGGTGGTTTTATTTTGTGGTAGGAGAAAAAAGGTTTTCGCTATGTTTGAAATTCTCAGTTGAAGCTATTTGGTAGTACAGTATAATAATTAATGTATTGGAAATGCATATTAATAAAAGCACTGCGAAAATTTCAAGATTTACAGTACAAGATGGCACAAGTCCAGCAAGAAATAGATTCATGTTAAAAACATTTGCCAAACTCAAGGCTACATGACCCTTCCTGTTCTTTGTTGATGCAATACTTTTAGAATGATGTTATAGAAAGTTGTTTGCTGAGGATGGTTGTCACATGTTAGGATCAGTACTAGGGGTACATTGTTGCATTGCGGAGAAAGATCTCAGTCCTTTATAATGTGGAATGTTGACTGTAAGGCTCTATGGTACAACTTTAAACATCATACCATGTTTGAGAATGCATATTTCTTGATCACAGACACAGTTCTGCAGTCAAACCGGTACAAGTGACCAGTTCTATATAAGGACCATTTGGCCATGGTGACCTTTTTGATGGTCCCTTAGATAATTTCTCCCATTGATACGAACATTCAAAATCCTATCTATAGTGACCACCTGTCCACATAGACCAGATTTTTATCGGTCCCCTTGAGTGGTCTTCTTGGCCTGGTTTGACTGTACAATCATGTACTTATTAGCTTCTATATGACCACTATTCATTTCTGGTGAAGGACATACTTTTAGTTTTAGCCTTTCAGCTTTCTTTGCACCACTTTCTACTGCACTGCTGTTGTATACAATATTGTGACTTTGCTTCTGTTCCAAGCATGCTTTTCATGGACAATTGACAGAAGAAAAGGTTTGAAGAACATTTTGTCTCCTATTAAGATTTTAGAAAACTTGGAAGTGTTGATACTTAAACACGCACTTGTGTAGGAAATTTGTTTTCAATAGAAAACACACAAAAAAGACTAAGAAAATTCCACACCATGTCATGATGCAGTGTCCAAGTTGTTGACAGTTAGCATATCAGTGACGCCCCCTATCTGTTTGCCTGTGCCCTGCAGACAGTAGTAGCCACATCTCCCTGTACGGGAATCTTTGTTGCCGGCTGGCCGTCCAGCCCAGGTGTATGGTGGAGGAATGTGCAGCTGGCTTCCTCAACTTACAGGTACTGCAGCTTTCCTCTCTGTTGGTGTTCCTCTACCTGCTAGGATGTGCTTTGCATTGATATGTGTGGTTTCCCAGTGTGACTACATGATTTTAGAGGGGGAGTACTGTATAATCATTGTATTGAAGGATGCCTCAAGCTCTGGGTTTTGTTACCCAATCTGCTAAGCAGAAATTAGATAGAGGATGCTGTTGTTAGGTACATGTATGTATTAGAAAGCAGCACGTTTAGAAATTGGATTTGATGAAAGCTGTATATGATCAAATATATTACTATCCAAAGCATCAGGTTATTATAGACAAGGTCTGATTTAATGTTTTTGAAATAATTCATTTTCTCTTATGCAGAACATTTAGTGTAATTGATTTTTCTACTCAAGGGTTATCAACAATGTGGTTAAATGACTGAATTTTTTTTCTTCCCTTCTTCCTTGCTTTGCAAAGGAACTCCCGAATGAGGTAAAGGCCCACTATTCAGTGTTCCTGCATGATGTGTCTTGCAGTGTCTTACTCAGATGCTATAGAGCAGGCATCCTAGTAGGGTCCACTTTAGTTTTGGAGTGTCCTGTATAGATGTAGTGACTGTCACAGAATTTTGCTTTTGATGATGCCTCTCTTTTGCAATCCTGAGAAGCAGGATCAGAAGCAAATTCTGTGCTTTGCAAATAACTGCATTTCACTCATACTTTTCAACAACTTCTAACAATGGAAAATAGTTCATCTAGGCCTGAAATAGTCATGGAAATCTAAAAACTACAATCTACAAGTGGTGCATGTGCTGTGAGATGCATGGTTTGCAGTGAGATGGTTTTCTTACGAATGTTTGCTTCAAGGGTTTGTAAAAAATGAAAAATGGAATGTTTTGATTGTGCAGGAGATGGTTGGTGGCCTTCCTAACTGGACACGGAGGTGGTGTGTACTGAAGGGGCCCTACCTCAGGACCTGGGCTTACCCTGAGGAGATAGAGGAGAAAGAACCTCTCCTGTCATTACACATCAGACAGGTAAGGATAGCAAACTGTTTGAATGACTTGCAGGGTTGAGAACTAACTTCTGCAGTTGTCTAAGTTGTTAGGTTATGTTGAAAATATAGTATTATACATTATAATTGGAAGATCTTTATAGCCAATATAACCGGCCTTGGTCATAAGGCACTAGCCGAATTTTGAGATGAAATTTGTTAACGTTCAAGTCATGTAATGTTGCAGTAGTACATAATACTGATGGTGGCCACTGACTTGTAAGACTACAGTCTCATTGTTAAGTGTTTTTTACTGTGTTTTTTTTTTTTTAAACAAACCACTGAAACTTGAAGCATTGCAAATCTCTCAAATGAATACATATTTTATCATTTAGAAGTGTTGAAAAAGAAACTTGGATAAGACATATCTTTTTCCTGTAAAGAAAAGATAATTTTGGTGTTTTAAAACAGCAACATTTTACACCAACAGGACACCAGAGTGGAGGAGGTCGACAAGATGACCATGAAGAGACCCAACAGTTTCGACGTGATCACGCGAGTGTCAGGCGAGGACCAGCCCCACATCTTCTCTGCAGACACCAAGGAGGACAGGGACACCTGGGTACAGGCCTTACAGCGACACTTCACTCATGCAGGTGACCAGTGTTTCTGGCTTTTCAAACTTCTAGTTGGAAGGAAATCAGTTTTTTTCTTTATTTCTTTGTTTTTTTGTTAGTGCTATCATTGAAAATCAAGCCCTCCAAGCCTAGAAGATTGTGGAAATTTCTGTGTTGTCTTGAAATGTTAGATAAAGATAAAGAAAGATTTCAATGATGGTGTGACAGTCCCATATGTTTTTTATGACTTTATATTCAATGGAAGTGAGGAGTGCCTTGATGGGCTTGATTTGTGTAAATCCGAAAAGATTTCCTGGTTTTCTTTTGAATATGCATACAAATATATCTGTATCTGTGTGGCAGGTATAACTGCCCTTCAGCGTAACACACCAGCTTTACTGTATTTTAATGCTTTTGATAAAATATTATAATTTGCATACTAAAAGCATAGCTTGAAAGAAAGATGCTGAAAGTATCTTGAGGACATTTACAAAGCCCCCTTTCTTTCTGTCCACAGAAGCGTGGCAGCAGGCGTACCACTGTATGATGCCCATCCACGTCCCCACACCCTGCAAGCTGCCCGCCTTCCTCAGGAAGGGGTCACTGTATGATGACCTAAGTAAGTATAATAAACAATGTATTCTAGCTTAGACAGTCTAAAGTACATGTGTTTGTGCTACAGGTCAGCCCAACATACTGTAAATGCAGAAATGTTTGCGGTGGTTTTATGCCCGGTTTTAGAGTTCACCGCGGACGTAAAACCACCGCGAAAAGCTGTTCCATTGTGTGAATGTAGCGCTACTATTGTTTCAAACGCGAACCTAAAACCACCACAAATGCTCCATTTTCTGCCTACCGCAAAATTAAATCCCTGCAAACATTTCTGCATTTACAGTAACAGACCTAGATGTCAATGACCCCTTGCACAAATTGCTTGACTCAGCATATCTGAATTGTAAACCAAAGCTTTGGTTGAAAGCTCTACAAACGCTCCATTCTATACCTAAAAGTGTATGTTACGTAAAACACAATATATGACATATCTACTGTCTTACGCATAGTCTAGGTGCACAACAGTGTATAATGGGACATTTTATACCATTAACATTTTACATGTACTAAAGGCAATGAGAGATGGCAGACTTCACCACTTCACGCAGATCAGAAACAAAGACGCACACACACGCACACACACAGACAAACCTTTACAACACTTCATTCATGTACATTTGTACACATGTATGTGGTGGAAATTTTATAGAGTGACCATTTTCCCAACCCCAGCTGTGGACTCACCCACCAAAGACTCAGTGGAGTTCTCCAGTGAGGATGATCGGATATCCCAGAGTTCCCTAGGCTCACGAGGCTCGGGCGATGAAGTCTTCAACACTTCAGAAATGATGATGGCGCCGCCATGGGCGCTGCTTTTCCAGGTAGGCTTCTAGCATTTGTTATCTTATCTCCAAGCAGATGTCGGCTTTGTCTTGTATTGCATGTCCTTTTGCAGGTTTTTGTTTGTCCTCTAAGTAATGCATGCTCCACTAAAAAGACATACAAAACATGATAAAAAGTGGTGCAAGGCAAGTTGGAGCCAACATCTGCTTGGAGACATTAGCCTTCCTTAAAAGGTCATTCAGTAAAGTTGCTGAGCTCAGCTTGGTTGCATACTTCCTTGAAATGACAGTTAAACCTTGAGGAGTTATTGTGTAAGAACATTTCTAGCCAAATATGGATGCAAATGTGAATTGTGATGGATAAAAATGGCATGTTGTACCCAGTTTCAAATGTTGCTATAACTGTAGGTTAACCGTTTGAATATTTGAAATCGAAATGCTGTTAGTGTTCACCATCTTCAGATGCCTCTGGCCCTGAGCAAATGATAGGTTCTTTTCAGCGTGTTTCTGTTTATTTCACTGCTATGTGGTCATTAGACCCATCGTACTGGTGTACTTTTACAAGTACAACGATTTTCAACGCTGCATCTGTACTTCTCGCAGGGCAAGGCGATCAAAGTTACCAAACCCAACGCTACGTCAGATGACCAGCGTTCAGCTGAGCTCAGTCCCAAGCCTGTCCCCGCAGAGAGACGACTTGTTCAGCCCAGGGCAGACTCAACCAGTAGCAGCGACTCCCTCCCCCTCGTGAAACCCGTGCCGTCCCCTCGCTCCAACAAGGGGACCGCCGGCTCATCATCCTCACAAGGAGAACCAAGGGAGAAGCCGGTACCAGCCAAGCGCCAGGGCAGGGGGACGTCCTCAGGGTCGGAGTCGTCAGGCACGGAACAGACGTCAGAGACGGCGGCTAAACTACCCAGACCGCGGGAACGCGGAGGGAAGGTCTCAGGGTCGGAGTCGTCTGACGACGGCTCAAGTGGAAGAGGGAGTATCTCGAGTGGATCTGGCGCTACAAACCCGCCTCCTCCCAAACCTCCCCGGTTAGCCGGGGGGTCCACTGGAGATAGGTAATCACTCGTGTACCACTAAGTCAATCAATAAAGTTTGTCCTTCCTAAAAGAAGTCTTGACCTCAGATTTCAGACTGTTACAGCTGCAGTTTTGAACCTTGATCTGTCAGGTACAGGAGTTAAGGGCAGAATATTAGTTTTTGCACAGTTGAACATATGATTCTGTAGAATGTAAAAAAAAGATGTCTAGCTTTACTTAAATACTTCATAATTTGTACAGGAGTGCAGAATTTTGCATTGGCATAATGAATGACTCATGAAAAAATTTCCCGAAAAAGACAAGAAAAAAATTTAGATAGTAAATTCTTTGTAACATCTCTTTAGTTTGTATCTTTAACATTTCTATTCTCTCCCCCTAACTCCTACAATGTATGTCTGCGTTAACCTTTCATCTCCAACATCTTCATAAAGAGTATGCTTTTGTGGCCACAAGTTATGTCTTATTACTTCAGCATTATGACTATAGAAACACGTCCACACATTAGATTCACACAGGACTGTAACTTCTGGAGTATCGGGCACCAGCAAAACCCGGCGCCTAAGGACAAATAACAACCTAAACATTTGGCCATGTTTGTTTTATCCCAGTCAAGGTGAACTTTTGAACCTGTCCCACCACAAAGGGCACTCCCTCTGAAAAGTGCTTGTTTTGCGTTTTGACTTTGTTCCATATAGTCGTTAGTGCAAACATACATGCGTTCTGACAATGGAACTCACAACAGTGTTGGCAGCAGAGAAATTTACATTAATAAAACTTCCTAGATTGAGAAATAGATGATTTATGACTTGGGATTGCCTTGTTTGTATGATAGACAATGCGACTGTTGGTATATGTACATGATTGTATGAGTTAGTGAGGCAAAGTCTTTGAAGGCTTAATGGAGAGCATGGAATGCTGTATCTCAGGCAAGTTTCCAACAGCAAATATGCTCACCATTTGATGTGAACATTTAGAGTATTTTGTTGCTGTCCAAGTGCTTTATATTGAGGTGCTAAACAATTGACACAGATTTAGATAGCAAAAATAACCATAATGAATAGATGTTGTAATCAAAGAAAATTAATGTTTTATACTTTTCACCTCTATCCTTGTTAATATGCAATACCAGACGAGTCTGAATTGTTTCTGCTTATGAGTTATACACTTAATTGTAATCACTTTTGTGGCTCCAAATATTTCGGGCCCTATTGTGAAGCACTGATGCTTAGAGAAATGGCATTCTAAAGATTTTATTTCTGTTTTTTGAGTAAGTATAAAGGCAGATAATTCTATGTAATTTATCATTGTGGAAAACTAATGTTTTTGGCGAGGCCTCAGGGGTGAGCCAAATGGTTATTCATCATGTGTGCAATTGTATCATGTTGATGAGATTATATCAAAGTGCCTGTTTTTGTCCTGTCCGCTGATTAGCCACAAAATACGCTCTAAGCTTTTCCACAAATTTGGAGGTGGGACATATTGTCCAAAATCCAAATCATAGCATTTTTGCAAAGTTTCTCAGTTATGATTATGGAAATGTGGAACAGCTGTGAAAAATCTCAAAACTATAACCTCATAAGTAGAAATTGTAAGAAATAATAACTTTGTACAAAATGTATTGTCATAAAATTTTATTTTTGCAATCTGTAAATTTTTCGTAACATTTCTTTTTTTTCTCCATTGTCAGTGTTACAAGACAGCTTTCATACTCGTGTATCGCACAATAACATGCTACCATGCAGCCAAACTCTGCCAAAAGAAGTTACAATTGTATTTGTCAAACAACCACTGAAACTGTATGTTCCTTTTGTTTTCTAGCAGCAAAGTTGAAAATCTGTTGACACTTCAATATGTGAATACATCATCTTTGTGACTGCGTTCTGCTTGACTAAGGACTGTATTTACTGTGTACGAACAATAATTATTAATACATTAACCTCTTATTTCTAATCAAGAGAAAGTGTTCTATTTAATGTACATTCGATGTTATGTTTTAAAGTTCAATAAAGATGCTAGCAGGTACATAATCTTGTTTTGTAGTTGTTGTTTTTCTCTCCAATGATTGGTTAGAATATATTTGTATCTCCAGGAGCAAAACGGTTATCACATCAGGTCCATTTTAAACGTATGTTTTAGCAAACAGAATTGCAGAGCATGATTCTTAGTCATATTAAAGCCTTTATGTTTTATAGTGTATTCTAACATTTTGAAGCCATGCACACCTATGAACATTTGCCAGACTTTCACTGACAACAGTGGTGTCCTACAAATCTGACCCAGTGTTTTAAAACACTTCCCAAAAGATGACATGTAAATATTGATTAAAATAATGATTTGGGATGGATTAGAAATAAAACATCAGGTTTTGACGATGCACCACAATATTTTTGTGGCTTAAGAACATTACAAATATTACACCCACACGTGTTTAAGGTTCCACGTTAGTTTTTATAACACTGCCTTCAAATGATGTCATTCTACGGATAATAAATTATGACAAGTCAGCAAAATGCGCAGCATTTAAGGTACTGTGTTCAAGTCCGCGACACACAGTCTATTTGTAGTTCACACACGTTTGACCACACTTAAGAGTTCATCGTGGTTCACGAAGCGCGCATCAATTTATACTGGCACGAGTTAAGGTCATGTTGTTTCACACGGCGTTTCCAAGCAACAACGTGCGCTGAAATCACAACAGCATACGCAAGGAATTTTCGGGTCAGGAATATGCCAGTGACGTAAGCTAATCCTTGACAGAAGGCATCAGTCGCTCAGCGTTGTTATTTTTCCCACTGAAGCGCCGGGTAGTACTAAGGGCCCTGATGGGTTGCAACGTTCTGTTCTTATTCCATTCTTATAGCAGTGGTCTTGGTGCTCCCGTGTCCGTATAGGCCGTAAATGAGGACGCCTATTGCGATCACGCAACCAACAATGGAAACTACCTTCCATTCGTGGCCACTGTCCTTGTTCTTTCCGTGCCGGTGTGTGTGAGAACGTCCGCTGGATGGGCGGGATGGCCTGGGGGTCGTGGCGGCGGAGACGTTGTGACTCTCCCGCCGGGAGCGGTGGTGATGGTGCGCGGATCTTTTGCGCCTGACACCCCAGGCGTCCTCCGTACTGGTCTCCGCTTGTGACTGCGAGTAGCTCGTCGATGTCACGTCCCACCCCGTCATCGTGGTGGCCACACTTGACCGGCGAGACTGCGGCTCAGATCGGCGGGGGTGCACTTCCAGCTCCCTCTGGTACTCCTCCAGCTTATCCCTCAGGGATGGCATCCGGACGGACCCGGGGATGGGCCCGCTGTCGTGGCGGCTACGTCGGCGAAGGTCGAGGATGCGTGGACGATGGTGCTCCCGGGAGGACCTACGGTGATGACGGCGAGAGCCGGAGCGAAGCCCCTCAGCCTGCAGAATCTCATCGGCCAGGGACACCTCCCACTGGTCCTCCGTTCCTCTCTCCGACCGAGCTCTCCGGTACTGTCTCGGCTCCTCTTCAACCACGGATGGCGCTCTGAGACTCGGCAGGGCCGGGTCCTTCTTCGGGTCGAACTTCTGCCTCGCGATTTCTCTCGGGAATTTCTCCCACCCCTTCGGGATGTAGATGCTGTCGGAGAACTGAGTGCTGTCGTCCCGAGAAGACTGCTCGAAGGACAGGTCGGCACTGAGATACCCGGAGCTGACGCGCTGCTGTCTCTCCAAGGAGCCGGAGTTGTCTGAGTCTTCTTCCAAGGTGAACCCGTGGCCGTCTTCCTCCGTAGTGTACCATACTCCTCCGTTTTCTTTCGTGTACGGGTACAAGGTGGTAGGGTACTCGTAATGGTTCCAGTCATCTTCTTCACCCACCTCGGCCTCGTCTCCGAAGTTTGGACCACATTCGTCCTCCTCGTCGAGGAAGAAGAAATGGTGGTCCCCTTCCATCGCCGGAGCCAAGGCCGCGAAGTCGTCTTCAAGACGATCGCATGTCTGGTCGACGTCGTCCATCGTGGCGTACAGGTCGTACAGTGCATCGTCTTCCTCCCCTGTCTCTTCGTCGTACGTCTCGAAGCCGGTAGTGTCCAGATCCTCCCGTGACTTGTACTTGACGGTGACGTCGGTGATGGCGGATGACTTCGGTTGGCCCAGCGTCAGTCCGCCCGCCTGCCATTTCGCGATCAGTTCGAATTCCTCCTCCTCAGACAGCGGGCCTGTTGGCTTCTTCGGTGGGCTGAAGGGCGGCAGGCAGCCGGGTAGCTCATCCTCTTCGACGTTTGTCTTCAGATCTTTTGTAGCCATGGCTTGTGGGTTGGAGAGGTGGTCATCAGCCGTGGGGGCACCGCCAAGGGCCTTCCATCCTCGGACCTCTGCTTGTCCGCGTCCTACATACGAATAGAAATAATGGTTTTGGTTTACATTTTTACTGTCACGTACAACAACGCCAGACAGCCAGAGATCATTCCTCGATATAGCTTAGCTGTACAGCCAAAATGAAATGTAGATATTGATTGACGATGCGAGGGGCAGGTAACGATGGTCTGATACATTCCAAGGATTCTATATGATGAAGTTAAGGTCATGAGAGCACTTGGTACCGTTCTATTTTGAAATATATATGGGGGTCGCAGGACTGTAGTATATTTCTAGCGTTTGTGTCGTGTTCTTAGTTTGGCTTGACATGTAAGTGTCTGTGCAAAGAACCGAATTACTAGCTTCTATTTTGTCCATATGACTAGACATATATACTATACGAGAGAAATTTGCTCGTTTTTCGGACCATCCTACGTGTATATCGTTGTTGCATATAGCGGCGCGTTCACAGTCGTCGTATAGTTTTCAAGCAGGCTGTGACAGAACCAACCACCTACAGGGATCTAAGACAGTCATGTTGGTAACGAGACAGCAGCATTTTGTACGGCACATGTTCAACTGTCCTAAGAATGATCTCACGGTTTGCGATCGTTTAAGGTCCATCTCCTACTCCGGTAATACTCTATGGAATAGTCTGACACCAAACTTGAGAACGGCGCCTTCAGTTGCAACATTTGAAAATATGTTGCGACGAGTAACTTCGAACTGACTATGATTACCGAATATTGGAAATAATATTATATCGTCGACTTATCATTATATGTTGAATCTGATTATGGAATGCTGATTGTAACGTTATCTTTGTATAACAATTTATGTTATATTTTCCGATGGTACGTTGAAAGTACCCCTGACCTCCTCCCTTGAACTCTTAAAAAACGGCCTCGGCCGAATGAGTGTATGTTTTGCATACTTTCAAGGTTAAATAAAGGTTGAAAAAAAATAAGGATCGTACGGCAAACGTGATCTGGTATAAAGTGGCCACATCCCAAATAGAATATGGCAACAGATCCACACACGTCCGTTAATAGTTTCATCAGGTTGGTAAGTCACTGAATAAAACTACTCTTTTTTACACAACCAAGAGATTTATTCCACCGACCAAGGAGGCCTTGCACCGACGTTTCGGTGACCATCTGTCACCTTCTTCAAGGCGATTCTGACTGGTTCACATAGCGTCGGTGGAATAAATCTCTTAGTTGTGTAAAAAAAAGAGTATTTTTATTCAGAACCACACATGATCTTGAAAATAAAATGGGTTGTACCGTAGCAGAAGTTATAACATCATCCCTATTTCTACAATTGAATCTATTCTATTGAATCAACATGCACGGAAATGAACAGTCACAACCGCCACCCCTTGACGTCACCAAACAGCGAGCCCATTAACAGCGCTAAGATATATTAGTAAATAATTGTTGACGTAAAGCAAACAGCATTGCACAATGCTTGTATAAATCCGCACCCCTTTGAGTAATACGTCCTTTAGGGCATAGAATGTTAATGAATGGGAAAATGAATCTATCAGTCGTTTATATGTAACTTGTATATAATTGAGATGATGAGATCATTTGGGAATTAATATCATAGGAACAGAAGGAGAACGCAAAATGACACTTCAAAAATTGTTATGTATCCATTTAGAAGCCATAACGCTATATATCCTTTATTGTCTAAACAATACTTCTCCCGGGCGAAGCAAAATTTGCACTCGAACCTACAAGCAGGCATGTCAAAATAGCCTTGCGCACTGAGTTAAGGTCTGTGTCGCCTGATTGGATCAAATAGACTACAGGATAACTTCAACAAAACGCTTCTGTACTTGGTTTGACTTTCATCAAGAAACCGTGAAAGCCACACAGGAATTTGATTTTCAGATCAATTGGCTAAAAGAATATAGGGTTCCGGGGTTTTCGGCAGCCGGTTGCCGGGTAGCAGCTTTGTTTAGCCGGTACCCGGATATGTGAAGGTCACTGACACGAGCTACAGTGACGGTCGACTTTGTGCCGTGCCGTCAAACATTGCGCCGTGTTTTGTAGAGCGCTAGCAACTAATTTATTCCTAACACGCTCTCTTCTCTAGAGGCTGCGACCGCGCTATGACGTAGCCTCTACCAGGGTCCGCGGATCGCTGGGAAAATAGTAGAAATTGACCAAATAGAGTGAATTGTATGAAGGGAGTCGGCTACGGAGAGAGGTTCCAATATGCAATCCTGCAAGTGAAACCCTGGCAAATATTTTCCCTATAGCCGGCGTAGTTAGTCTGGTAGAGACTACTGTGACGCGGCTGAACGATCAAAGATTTGACAGATATCGCTCAACGAATTTCATAGATAAAGAACTTTTTAACATTTTGTGAATTTTTTTGTCTTTTAAATCACACTTTTACATCATGCATCATATCCCAATTACGAAATCAAGGCTCACACAGATCTAATTTTGTAGCCTTCGTTACAGTCCTTCCCACTAGCGATTTTTCAACTTATCAGGTCTAGGTACTTTGGCTGGGGGACCGTATCTGCTTGAGGCCCCGTATCTGCTTGGGATCCTGTAACCGCTGTGATCCTGTAACCGATGTTACAGGATCCCAAGCAAATACGGGGCCTCAAGCAAATACGCCCCCCCCCCCCCCCAGCCAAAGAATCTGGACCCGATAAGTTGAAAAATCGCTAGTGGGAAGGACTGCAACGGAGACTACTAATTTTGGTCGTTTACGGCGGCACAATGATCGCCGTCTAGTGGAGAGGGGGCCTGACGGAATACCATCATAGTTTTGGTACATTTTGTCACCGTTGTCTCTTGTCACAAGAAATCGTGATCAGGCAAACATATATCCCAAAGAAAAGTAACGAAAGCCAAAGAATAAGCATACATGTACATACAACTGCTTGTTTCTTATGTCGCCACTGCCAAGGTTAACGCTGCCATGTTCACGGTTAGAAAATCCAGCTGCGCAACCAGAGTTTGGCACTTCTCTTTTAATCATTAACTAGTCGGACTCTAGGTCATGTCGTGTCTTTTGAAAGGGTTTGGCTCTTTTACCGTACAGCATTTTTAACATCCGTGGTTTAAATTCATGAACGACGAACGAAGCATGGAGCAAAATGTACAGTAATGACAGCAACCGGACTAGTGTTTTGTTCTGAGCAAGGTATCTTTTTTTCTGTTCTAAACTGTACAATTGGCCGTAAAACGTAACATGTAGCCAAACCGACTTTCTGTGCTATTTGCAATTTAGACCGTTTACAGATAGAAAGCAACTGATCTCCAAGCAGAGGTTAGGGCCCGGCTTGTTTGGGACGTTTCTGAAAAATGGCACGAAAGGGTGAAGGGCATTCAATATAGGATCAAGTTGCTTCTGCTATATATACTGCCGATATATCAGTTATTTCTTCTTTTCCGTGAGCTATGCTGTCACTTTTCGTCCGCTAGTGCAAAAGGAAAATTTCATTTTACATGTCTATTTTACTAGACTAAACAAATAAAGGTGTGCATAAGTGAAGATTAGGTAATAAGGTCACGTATGGGCAGGTACCCTACTCATCATATGATGATTTTATTCAGCGGGACTCGAAAACAGCTAGTCTACGGTAAGGAACATTTTAATTGCCCTGCATCATAAATAGTAAACGCAAACAATAACAACAAACACTATTGAAATGTTATTATGAATTTCGTAATTTTGCGTATAAAACGAAATAAGAACATATTTGGAACAAACAGAAGTAAGAAAGTCGAACTCACCATTGATAGAAGAGCACACTTTACACATCGTAGTTCACGTAAAACACCGGCCGGCGCGCTGTTAGGTAGAACCGTTTTTTTTCCCCACCGACCTCCCTCTCCGAATGTCAACCCGGCAAGAGAGCCGGCTGGGTAAGGACTTCGCCTTTGTAACCTGCTTATCAGATCGGTGAGTTGACATAACAACCTGTCTGGACCGGTTACCAACTGCGTAAACGTGACTTTAAGTGCTCACATGCCTACTTAAAGGAGGTGAGGGAGTTGAGAATCCTGTTTAAGTTGAATAAACTTAGTTCTCTCCGTTCAGCAACACCGTTTGCGGTTGTAATGTTTATGTAAAATGTAGCACCGAAATTGGGCTAACGTCTTGGTTAAGATCTGTGACTCCTTACAGAAGGCATTACGCCCGTTCAAGGTTTGTAGAAAACCCCATGCATAACCTCCTGGTAAAGGATTGTAAGAGAGAACATGTACAATGGCAGAAAGGGTGCCATGGTCTACGTGCGGGCCACCATGTCTGTATATTTGCATAAGGACGCACAGTGGGCACGTAGGATGACGACACCCCCGGTCGTGGTTGACCTGTAACACCCAACTCAAGTACCCGACAGCACGGCAAACTTGTACATGCGTTAACAATGGTGGGCGTGTGTCGTAATCTTGTACCAGACTCTGCTGAGTAGATACGAAGGTTCACTATCAAGAAAGACAATGTTTGAACAAGACTATACGGTAAGAGACATCGCCCTATGGAACGGAATTAAGTGTCCGAAAAATGGTACCAGGTACCGAAGACCTCATGCTTGTTTGTGAAAAGTTATAAAAACTTGAGTGCAGTGCCACGTTGTCCTTATCTGTCAAAAACCGAAGTAAAAAAACACAAGTAATATCAATATGCGAAGCTATTCTAGAATTCCCATTGAACGCAACTTCTTTATAATATGATTGAAAATGATATCCATGATTCATCATTTTATCATGGATTGCCAAAATAATAATGATAAACGCCCAAATCTATTCACCTTTCGATCCACTAGCTCAAGAGAATCTGAAACATTTAAAGTCAATCACATTCTAGGAGATAACCGTCGGTGCAAATAGTGTGCAAATAGGTAAATACATCAAATATTGTTTACATTAGATAAACGCTGTATGATTATATATGCAAATACTTTGTACTTTGTATTTTACCTGCGTTGTGGTCCATGTGTCCTTACTTGTAGAAGATCTAACGATAACAACTGTATTTTTGTCGCGTCAACAAAGCATGCATTTTTATTTCTATAGTATGGCTATGTTGAATCTTGAAAACATGTGCCCAAAAACTTCCCTACCAAAGTTATCAAACGTTTAGACTTAAAACCCTCTTCTTTTTCATTATAAGCCAAGGGGCATTTCAATTGACAATAACTTGCCGATCCATGCCCGATGGCTAATTGAAATAGAAATAATCATATACACAGAGGTTTACGTAAGTAACGGAACGAAATACATGTAAAATCAAAAGTGGTATAACAACTATTTCATTTCTAGTTCTTAAGCTATTGGAGGGTCTGAAACTGTGACTTAATTCTTTTCTGCAATTGTCCAATAAGCTACGCGGAATGTGTTACGAGTGAATGTGTTACGATTGATTGATCAAAGGTCAACTTTTGAAATGTTGGTGTTGTTATGTTGAATTTCTTCGAATTCGTTAGCTTGTCTCCGTTAAATCTACGACTCGGTGCACGTGATGCACTCTATACTTCTTTATTGAGTGAATTGTGGATCGAAATCTCATGTTTTGCAAAAGTACTTTGAAATCGTGTGATTCAATGTGTTCTTATCAATAGTTTTTTTGCTATCATTCATTCGCGTTAACTAATCAAATTGTTAATGGTAGTTTGATATGATAATTGACGCTTGCGCAAATAACGACCAAACTTTTATTGTTCAACACCATCCAAACAAATTTTGAGGCAGTGGAAAATTACTAATAGATGCTAAGTGTGAAGAGATAGTGCTGGGGTCCGCGTGAATCCTAAATATACAGATTAATCAGTGCAGCAACATTGCATGTGCGTATGAGGGGAAAAGGTCGTTAGAAAGATTTCAAAAGATTCCTCTGATGTTGTGATTTGTAGTCGTAATCAAAATATGATTTTCAAAATACATCAAAGTTACCAAATAGTCCTCTCATCATAAACAAATTATATATACATAATGGACCCAGCCTAAACTATGAGACACAAAGCTCAAATACATGTCTGTTGTATCAACTTCCAGTTGATTAAGCAAATCAATAACTTCTCTGTTTTTCTTTGATATACTAGTACTATGTAGGCAAGTACCCATCTCTGGTGCGCGTGTGAAATGCATCTATTTACATGAAGCGCATCCTGTATATGGCCACACCAGCGGCCAGTAGAAATCCAGCCACGCTGAACACCGTTGCGCTGTCCACTCCAAAGCCCGCATCTTTCTCCATGGAAGGTTTTTGGTCGGTGTCTCTGTTGGCGTTCTGGCTGTTGTTTTCTTCTGCAGTACGTTCAGGAATGGTGTGGGGGCGCTTGGTGGTTTGCGGTGTGCTTGTTGGTGGTGGCGGTTTCCGAGGACAGGTGTCACTTGGTCGGTGTTTGCCATCCTGGTTGGGTTTTGAAGCAGATTCGCGCGCTTTTGGTTTGTTTGGAGTAGATGCTTTTGAACGTGTAGGTAAATCTGTGGGTTGGGCATCGGCTGGGCTGGCGTCATCTTTGGTATCTTTCGGAGCAGTTGTTGCTACAGTTCCGCTCAAAGTCGCGTGAGGCGCTTTTGTCAGGTAGTCGTTCATGCCGTCGTCGTGGACGCCGTCGCCGTTGTCAGAAGGCTGCACCGGCTCTTTGGGCTCCGTGGATAGCTCGTTTTCTCTCCCGTCACAAACGGTTGCCGTAGACACCCGCTTGCCAGCTCCTGATATGAACGCCACCCCCGTTGCTCCTTCGACTGGAGGTACCTTCTCAGATTTTCCTTGCCTTTCAGCTCTTGTGATGTTGTCGATCTTTTGGAGCGTTTCATCAGGCCTGTCTGGCGGGGAAGATAATTCGTTGTTGGGAGGCGGCGATTCTGTTTCGCTGAGGTTCCAATGGTCTTCCACGGAGTCGTGAAATCCTGGCGGGAGCTCGAAACTCGAACAGGAACTTCCTTCGTCTTCCTCCTTATCTGTCTTACTCTGTGCTTGTCTTGCATCGTGCTCTTTCTGCATCAAGAATGGAATGGGAGTGCCTGAGCGCCCCCTCTCGGCTTCAGACTGAACCTCAGACTTAACCGACTCAAGTTGCGCCTCCTTTTCCCTGATCTTTTGCATGTTTTCTTCCTGGATTTCCCTTATCAGCGCTCCCGGTTCTTGAGGCGACTCGTCCCGGTGATCGCCCGCCGGTTCCACGAACAAGGCGGTCGACTCTTCCCCTGCAGCGCCGTCTTCGGTACCTTCCGTCGGTTTGTCCTCCGCATCCGCATACGTCCGCCCTGGGGCCCTGTGGTCGTCATCTACCCTTCTCCTGATGAAATGATGCTGTTCTTCTGATGAGACGCTGCAGTCTTCCAGGGAGGGCATGTCTTCATCCTTGTCATCTCTGTCGTCCCCACCATCTTTCTTCTCTGCATCTTCTTCCTCCACCACCACGGTGCCCTGTCCGTGGTCCGGCCGCTGGTGAGGCTGTGTGTCCTGGATGGAGTGAGGCACGCGAGGTTCTGGTGGGGGTTGACCATCCGTGCGTTCTTCTCTCGACGTGCCGGGGCTCTTAAGGGGGGGGGGGGCAAGAACACTTTTTTTAAAATGGAACTGGTCATTCTTCTTATGAAAATGTGTATTATTCATGACTTTATCATTAAGCAATGTTAAGAGGTGTGAGTTTGCCAGACCATAGTTTGATGACAAAGAAAATCTGATTTTACAGTGTTGTCGAGATATACAGTTTCTGCATGGATGAGCCCATTGTAAGAAAAGGCTTGACACATTTACCACGTGCACTATTCATCTCATCAGAGAAGCCAAAAGACAACAATGTCCGACTACAAGATTCAATAACAGCAATAGACATTCTACGACGGCGAAGTCGTGCTTTTTAAACCGTTCTTTCTACTGCTAGATTCTAAAAGTGGTGAAGCATGCTGTCACCGACTCCATGTTCATAACTTCAGACCCTGAAATGAATGTATCGTGTTACCTGTGATGCTTGTGGTTGTCCTGCAGCCGCCCCAAACGGTGAGTTCTGTGTGGCCGGCCCTGCAGTGGCCCCATCAGTCGGTCTGGGAACTGTGGCGGGAAAGAGGTGCTATAATAGACCGATGTGTCCGTCAATCAAAATTAGCCATTCAGTCAATAAGAGGGCGTTGATTGGTCACGTGTCAAGTAGTATGCGTGTCCGTCATTTTGTTTCTCAAATTTGTGCAGTGGGCTGAGTCACAATGTCACAATTTGAGCAGACAATGCTAGATATCAACAATAGTAAAGTCCATCCCATACCCTACTTGACATATTAACGTACAAGGCATCTCTCCTTAGTTACTCTCCAAGCAGAGGAGGGGTTCCGTCAGGTTTTTGACGTGTTTTTAGGCGTTTTTGTCGGGCTTTCTACAAAAAAAGAAAACTATAAAAGAGAGTTTAAAGAGACAAAAAAAATGACAAAGTTAGAAACACGTCAAAAACCTGCCGGAACCCCTCCTCTGCTTGGAGAGTATATCCTTAGCCTGAGTGCCATCCTGTTATGTTCCAGGCTCAGCCTTCACAGAACAGGAAAGGCAGAGCCTGGAACTAAACACCTGGCAGGTCTCTAGCATACTGCACAAAGAGCATGGGCGGAGCCAGAGAATGATGCGGAAGAAGCTGGTGCTAAAGGCAACCATAGTCAGTCCCCGACCCTCAAGATGAGGATGGGTCAAGGTGAAGGTGTGTGCTACCTGTGTGATTGGGTCCGGGGTCCAATGTATCGGCTACATCTTCATGTCCGAGAGCTAGAAGTGCCCGGATGAACACAGGAAACCAGCCTCTCCTTCTCTTCACCTCCGACATCAGCTTCGGAACCGCCATGTATTCGCCGCGCTGTTCTTGCTCGCACGTGATCTCTTCCTAATGTTGAAAAAGACAAAAAGAAATGAAAATAGAATAACATTAGATGCTGCCTGGAAGTACCATGTACGCCGTATGCCATGTGCACATGACCCCAGAAATGGATTGAAGATTCCTGAAAATCTCCACCACCCTCATTTCTAAAGGCCTGTGCCGCCCCACCGTTCATGAAAGTCTGTAGCGCCCCCCGGTCATGAAAATTTGTGCCGCCCCTCCCCTCGTTCACTTTGGAAAGTCTGTACCCGCTGAAAGTCTGTACCTCCTCCAGTTCATGAAAGTCTGTAGCACCCCCGGTCATGAAAGTCACGTCTATGTAGAAACGGCAAAAAGCTAATTGATCGTGTTTTTTAAGTTAAGACTCACCACCGCTCGTTTTGTGAGCATTTCCTTGAAAAAAGGCAGCATTTCTCTAGGATTGATGGTTTCACACAGCAGAGGTTCGTGTCTGCTGACGACATCCCTGAACACACGGTCTGGATCCATGAAGCCAACCATGTTCTGTGACGTCACCACTACGTCAGAGTACGGTCAGCTGCTGCAAAAGACGCCGTCAAGTGTGTTGTGAATATGAAGTAATAATTTTCTAGCGTGGAGACACGAACTGATTTATCGCATGTTGAGAACTTATAGGTGTAAATGTTCATGTGTGAGAATGCAGGAAGCCGTAAATATATTTCACCACTTTTTTCTTTTGGTCTTATGTGTACTGAGGTACCCACCACCCAGGAGGGGTTTTTACATATTGATAAACGTCAGGTGAATGCACGGTTTTAACTTAGCATTCTTTCTTGGGTGGAACAGTTTTTACTGGACGTCTCATAACAGAAATCTGCTTGGATACCAGTATACAACATGCTGACGGATAACCTTGAAGTTAACTGGGTACTACCGCCTGCTCAATGGGCCACGAACGTAGGCAGGTGAAAAACAGGTGTATTTACATCTGGCGTCGAAATACATGGTCCAGATAGTTCATAAAACAAAACGTCAACCAAGTCTTACGGAAGAACAACGCAAAGTCTCGTACAGAACAGCAGCCATCGCGTCGTCTTCTGTTGTTTCAAGGCTGAGAACGGTGTATTGTTTATCGTTATGGCGATTTTCTACTAAAACACACTTGTAATAGCCCCCCCCCCCAACCCATACCACTCCCCGTACCGTGTATTTCACGTGTAAACAATACCCCACACAAAACGACGAACTTACTAGGCGAACAGATAATAACTAACTGGCCAACCTCATCATATGACAAGGGGTGAGAAAAGGAACTGATCTAGATGAGGACTTCGTTCCCTAGCTATTTGAAAACATATCCGGAACCCGGAAGTTCCTCATTTGGCCAGGATCAGCATTTCATATTGGTACATGTAAGCACTATCAATTTAAATGGGATAAGACGTGCCAATCTCCACATTATGTGGTCTATCATCCTTCTTGATGTCCATAAAGCTACACCGTCCAAGAGTATTCTGTACAAGGATCTGTACTGAGTGGTGGCAATGGACTATTGGGGGTGGGGGGTACCACATTATCACTGGTGTGCCATAACAGTCTTCCAAAGCTATGTGCTTCCCTTGTAGTAACTCTTGCATATTACACTCTAGATAACACCTATCATGTTCATATGCAGGAAATTCAACCAACGTACACTAAGTTCCGGCGTCTACCCTCACTGTAACTCATTAACTACCGCAGTGGGACCTCAAACGGTGATACCAATCGATCGTGTTAAACCCTCTTAAACACTACATTAACTTACCTGTGAATTATCAGCGTTCCTTTAACATTGTCTGGCTACAAGTTGTGTTTCTCACACAGATTAACTCACACAGGTTGAGTGAGAAACTCACCTGAGCTGCTGTGACCTACTGTTGGTTGCTGGCCCAACTAGCGATTTCCCTCCGTCAATACACTAGCGCCGAATTCAGTGACACCACAAAAATCCCTTTACTTCCTGGTTATTCCCCTATGAGTCAAAAAATCGTTGGTGTAGTGAAAGTACAGTTTCATATCAACACCTTACCTCACTGGGGACTTTCCCTACAGGTTTCGTATCCCTCGGTCTTCACTGGACACAATATTCTCTGAATGACATAAAGACTGTACCCTGGTGTAGATATGACCTTTGCACTTAACGTTAGCTGGGCGCGTTCAGTAGCGCTTTATTTAATGATGGTGCCACGCGACCGAATTACATAGACGTGTACTATTTGGTATCCCGGTTACTAGCTTAAAAACCTCCAATGCATTCAACATTCACAGTGTTACATATTCAAGCTAGCACAACACAGCGTACCGGCTCCATCGACTGTTCCCACTGTATAAAACCTCCTTGCTGTACCGTACCCGTAGCCAAGATAGACTGTCTGAATGTCCTTGCAATATGATAGTGTATACATGTACTTTTCATGACACACTTTCGTGCTCCATATCACGTATGTTGTTCACTTCTCACCGACATTTTGCCCGTCGTCAAATGATTTGTTTTTAAATCTTGCACATCACAACCCCATTCAGGTATACACAGTGAAACGTATTTTATGGCCCTTCCAATATTTATCGTATATATATTCCACCATGCTGATCGACTATACTGTTACCCCTCCCCCTTGAATAGCCATATCATGATGCAATATTCTCATCCTAGATGGTTAAAAACGGCATTACCATTTCTTATTGTGTCCTGTGTGGTAACACTACAAACATATCAAATTTGCATAGTTTCGGTCAGATGTCAATCTTGTTGCGTAGGTTATGTCTGAACCAATCAGCGCGCGCACTGATACATTAAGTGGGCGGACCCGAAACACTTGTTATCAGGATACAGAATTCCCAAGATCATGCGTAGGCACGGTGGAACTCTCCCTTTCCAGTGGACATCTCATGTTTTCTAGAATATTCTGTGCTTGAGAATAGATGCCAAAGTGCGTTCATATTTGTCATTAGCATGGTAAGATACAGATGCCAAGAATGCTTGTACGGCTTATATTGACTAAGGTCTATTGCAGCAACAAAGAAATCAGTGATGCCATGATAGTAAGTATCCTTTCACCCACTCAGAAACTTAAGGTTCATGCATTGTTAATGACGTTGCGCGTAGTGTTGCCTAGCAATGACGTAATGGAAACCACAGTCGAAACCTGTCATCGAAACCACAGAAACAATATACAGCTCGCTGGCGTTCCCCTAGCCCTTGGCATTGTACAGTATAGAAATATCAACGCTTGAATAAAAGCTTGGACAATGTACATGCTAAATGTTATTGCTGCTACACTGTTATGTTCTAATGTTGTCTCCAGAAAGGGACGTTTGTTTGTTAACACATACACGTTTGCCAATATTAACTATGGCCTGTAATAGAAGTAAACAAACATTTTAGTATCAAATGATCGGTTCTTTACACACACGGATCACCTTGCTAGCTAGTGGGTGGGATTTGCTTAACCACCCTCTGGAGACAATTGCGCAATCCCCAAAGGTCACCTATTGTACTCTCGTATCAACAACGATGACGTGGATCAAAGGTCCAACCAATCAGGGCGTAGCAGAGCTGCACTGGCTTTAAAGATCTATAAAGTATATTTAGGTCTGCCGTAATGTGGGCCTCCCCGCGCTATAGTTTCGGTGTACGCCTTTACGTTAAAACATATCGATCATTTAACGTTACATATACCAGACGTGTTTAGCGCTTGCTGTTGTAAAACGCAGAGAGACGGCCGGCGTTGCAGACGTACAAACTCACTGAGCTCTACTGTGAAGGCAGGATACGGAAGTGATCGGTACGATGCCAGGTGCAACCGGCACAGACCCCCAGCCGGAGCCCGTTCCGATCGGGGACGAGCTGGGAAAGGCCCTCCTGGAGGCGTTCGCTCCGCTGCTGAAGGAGACGGTCATTCCGGGCAACATCGTCGTTCACCTTATGGGTAACTTTCACAACGGTAAATTGCGTTTTTCCCGTATGGACATGTAGTTAATTATTCACCTTTCGCAACGCTCCTCTTCCGGGTTACCTATATCAATGGGGTGTTTATATGTGGGCATCTCAATGTAATTTTTCACTATTACAGATCTAACGTTGACATATCGACAGGGCCGTATCTATATTCTAACTACATGTCGTTCTTCAGCATACTGGAGATCCGAAACTTTTCATACGTTGTAGTAACCCTCGTTTGATAAATTTTGCTAAGTAATACAGTATAAGGACACTTTATAACGACATAGAGAAACTTGCAAACACAGCATTGTCTTAGCAAATTGTAATTTTTACATCGGAGTCAATAATGTACAATTTCCATACTGGGTTACTTCTACACCTTGATCTTGCCCTGTGTTTGATCAATAACAAAATGATGTGCTGACTTTTTGTTACTGAACCCCAAAAGAGGGAGGTATTGTGACTTGTCTATCTACGTGTCTGTCTGTTCGTGTGCCGTGTGTGTTTCCGTGAATCCCAATACATCAACAACGCAGCGCTGTCATGCATTCACAGTGCTGCTATCTTTGTCAGTGTAACTGGAAATCTGAATGGGCGATGTGGTGAAATCGGTAATCTCTTATTGCCTTGATTTATGCTTGTGCTTAGGTATGGCGTTTGTCCAAAGCGTCCTTGCTGACGAACGGAACAAAGGACCAAATGAGGCAATGCAGGCACTTCTGGTGAAACTACAGTCGTGTGAACAGCCGGGCTGGTTTCATGCTTTCCTGGATTCTCTGGACAAAGCAGGTAAATTAAACAGTTTACCTCAGCATTTTGTGTAGGATTGGAGTATTGGATGTGTACAAAGGGTATTAAAATGATATGTAGATCGGACATTAAACAAGAATGTTTTTGTTTTAATGTTATGTCATACACAATGTTGGCGTTATCTGATGTTTCATGGTGTCTAAACATATTATGTACAGGCAAAGTATGGTTGGTTTGAATGCGGGGAACCCCAGAGTCTACCTGGGGACTTCCGTCATTCGTTCCCACGTCACGGGGAATTCCCCTTCACTCAAATTTTACTGCACTTGCTTGATGTGTATCTCGCTAGGGACGCTAGGGGACGTGATAGCAGTTTACACAATGGTTAAAGTTACTCTTACGTGTATTAAAGTTATAGTCTTACGCATATTCCTCGTTTAAGAAGAAAGGCCGAAAATATCGGATTGTATCCCCTCTCGTCCTTCTTACCATCAATTAAATATTCCTTAGGGTACAGTCATATTAAAAACTTCATCGAGGGTCGAGACACAATGTTGGACATGAATGGCTTCAAGCGCCTCCTACAACTGTGGGCGCCTCAACTGCAGGTGGTCGTCGCCATGGAGATGTTGCCACACCTTCCCTGTCTGTCAGAGCAGGATAAGGTACAGGCATCTTTCTAAAAATGGAGCTATAGTTTTGGGTGTGTCTGTGTTTCCTTACTACTGTAGTTAGCATAACTCAAGAACCTCTTGATGGATAACGATGATAATTGATATGAGGGCGGATGTTGTGAATCCGACATTCAAGGTCGATTTTGGGCCCCCTGATCTGTGATCTTGGTACTGCAGCAGAACTTGCGTTTTTGCATCTTTTGACCTGGACGTGCGTTGGTCTTGGTTTTATACAGGTTATTTTATACAAGAGTTCGGAGACCTCATATTTCCATGAACTATTCTGTTTATGCAAATGACTTACACATTTGCATAATATATGCTTGGCCATAAACACCTTTATCTAACTTAGACATGTTGCAATATTGACAGTGCTTTCATTTTCCTCTTTGATAAATCATGGCACTTTTGCATTAATTATGCAAATTAGGAACTTATTTGGATAATTGGTATCTGTTGATGCTCCACTTGCCATTAGCTACAAGCTATATGTATTTGAGTCTTATGATGGAAAACATTGCAAATATAGATTTTCCTCATCAGTTATGCAAATTAAGTCCCAATTTGCATAATTTACACTTTATTGCGTACATCTCTGTCTGACCTAGTAACTGTATACTAAATATCATGAAAATCCGTCATTCCTTTGTTCAGTTATTCTCCTTACAAGATTTTCACAATAACGCCCCTGCAGTTCCAGAGCAAGCACCACTTCTTTATTACATCACAAGCTTTCTGCCAACAAAAAATCAAGACCATAGCACGTCCAGGTCAAAAGATACAAAAACGAAAGTTTTGCTGGAGGACCAAGGTCGCATACCAGATCTGGCATAAATAATCACTCGAGTCATTTCAGAGAAAGTCATGACGTCACCAGTTAAAAAAGGAAATTATCGATCATCACGTAATCGATCAAATTTTTCAAATTTCCAAACATTAATTTGTCATCCTACCCAATTCAATTTTAATCCCAAGCAGAGGTGAGGATGTGGCTTAGTCTCAGTCACATTTGTGAACGACACGATAAAAACTATGTTGTCACAAAATCTCCACCATTCCTCTTGCAGGAGCAAATCGAGGCAGAAAACCGGAACCACGGCAACACGCGGGCCCTGATCACTCTCATCGACCGAGTGACGCGCTGCGGGCCCGGCTGGTACACACAGTTCTTGGAGGGGCTGAGGAGGAACAAGTACGACGAGCTTGCAGCTGAGTTGGAAGACATAAAGACAGGTAAGTATTGTAGAAAAGCTGAGAATGAGTGACTTGTTGGTCCACCTATATCCTACTTAAGCGCATTATTCCCTTTTTGCTGAATACCTCAAAGTAGACAGTCCTTGGCGTCTATAAGATTGCGATGTACTAGTAAATTGTCTGGCTGAATGCAATAACTAAACACAGACTGTGCCAGAATTCCGAGGGACTGACAGGTGTTCTGTTTGACCAGAAGAAATAACTGCTGACACAATTGTGTGTTAAACATGCCGTTTCTTTACAGTACCATGACAGTCACGTTGGGCGAATGCATAATTTGTAGATAGGTAAAACTGCTAATAATATAGTAGTATGGTACATGTAGATGACTCAACTAAAATAAACCGTTTCTGTCGTTGCTACAACCCCCCAAGCTTTATTAGATATTAGTGACTCAATGCCAATGGTGTTGGAGTTGATGATGATTGCATCGTCAACATTCCAATTGTTTTCTTGATTTACATGAATAGAAGATGATGTCGTCACAGGCGTGGATTCCACCGACAAGGACGACAAAGAAAAAGACAATGAACAGAAAGAGGGCGACGGATCAGACTCAACAGGTTGTATGAAGATTCACAAAACTCATCCCCTTTTCTGTTAGTCCACTCTAGAGGTCAAACTAAAGCCCTTTTTATACATGTATCTGACCCGTGTAATATAAACAAAGCAACGCATCATTGTTAACCCCACCAGCACTGTCAACTTTAGACACAGGTCTTTGAGAATAAGATGTTAGGAGATTATTCAAATTACTTTAGACATTTTTTTGACTACACGCTTAGCACTAATTCTCTTATTCAGTAATTGTTGAATGATTAGCATTGGCTTCATCTCTTTAACCTTGTAGTTGTAACAGTCTCTCTGAATCAATTTTACCAAACGTTCTGTAAATCTGTTTTGGTACATTCATATCGAGATGACATTTCCTGTTTGATGAATGTTACAGCGGCAGACTCAGAAGACGACACAGTAGCGGTCTCTGTCCCAGCGGAGGCGGCAACCGCAAATGGTCTGAACGCGTCAAACGGGGCAGAACCGTTAGCGACGGCCCTGCAAGAAGTCCATATTGATGAAGTAGCTGAGAAGCAGGAGGAAGAAGGTGAGATTTAAAAGAAAATAAAGTCAACAGACTCGACCTTTTCTTTTGCAGACACATTGTTCAGTCTTCTTTTTGTGCACGTAAAATTGAGAATTGTCCGAGACTCTTGACAGGATGCCTGGACTGCGCATGCACATTCAAAAACGTAGCAAATTTGACAGGATGCTCCTGTCACGAGCCATGGTGATGTGAATATTAATAGCCATAATCTTAACGTAATGTCTGGTAACAGAAATTTCATTATGTTATGCTTCATGCCAGAAACTTGTCATACCAGTCTAACGCTCACTTTTTCGACTATACAGGAAACATTATCAGTTCCAAACGTAAAGCTGCAGCTTTCTAACGTGCGCGCACGACACAATGATGACTAACAGAAAATATTAAAGTTACATCTTCTCGTACATTAATGCCATATCTTTTCAGGATGCGAAAAGAAGACGGCACTACAAGCCGCCAAACCGCCACCAGAACAACGGAAACTAAAAGACATTCCCATGCGTTGCTACCAGATGGAGCTGGCAATACCAGCACTAGAGGGACGAAACACCATCATCTGTGCTCCTACGGGTAGTGGCAAGACTCGCGTGGCTATCAAAATCACTCGGGATCATCTAGAGGATGCCAAAGGTGATTAGTTCACACATATCAGTTTTATTTAATGAAGATGATACTTGCAGAAACTTTTAGGAAGAAAGAATGAAGGAGGGGATACGTTGTTACCGTTCCTGAAATCCATACGTTATGGTCCCATTTCTATGCAATATTTGCAATTAAAAACTTGTATGAAAGCCTCTGTATCTTTATGCCTTTATAGATGAACTAATTTAGCCGAGATATGCTTCTCTTTTAATGTACCCGAAGGTGGAGCATGTGCAGATGCACGGCGGCGTGTGGTGTTCCTGGTTAACAAGGTGCCGCTGGTGGAACAGCAGCACAACGCGTTCCGGGAATACGTGAGTCCCAAGTGAGTATTGCAGTCGATGACATGATATACAACATCTGCACTCATCGTTATCTAAATAGGGATATATCAATGCCCTTGTCGCATATAAGGCTGCGTGTCAGCGACAGGGAATAATGGTTAAAGTCCCGACCCTAGGTGTGACATGAGGTATGCTTTAATAGTTCCTATAGCCATAGCACCGAATAAACAACCGAGCGCGAGCGTAGCGATCATCAATGCGCTTCGCTCGGTGGTTGAACATGGATGTTTGACCCTCAGAGAAGCACGGATAAAACACACCATGTCAGTCGTTTACATCCGTGGCAAATTAGACTGTTTTCTTTGTTTTGTCCAGGTACGACATTTTGCCCCTTAGTGGCGAAGCTGCCGCCGACATTCCAGTAGGGGAGACTCTCCCCGATTACGACGTCATCATCCTGACGGCACAGGTGTTGGAGAACGCCCTGAGAGACGAGCTGATCACTCTGGACACGTTCTCCATGCTGATCTTTGACGAGTGTCACCACTGCCAGAAGAACGACCCGTACAACGCCATCATGACGAGGTACATCAAGCAGAAGGTGGAGAAGAACGGCACCAGGCTGCCACAGGTAAGAACCGCAGTCGGAGATGGCAGTCTTCACGATCTTAGCACTGCTGTTTAGGAACACCATCAAAGACAAAGTAGCCGCAATGAGGAAGGATGGCATCACAAATACAGGCACACAGACAGACAGTACAGAGAAACATATTGAGAGCCAAAAACAGTACTTCACTACGTTGGAGTGAAGCAACTCTTTGTATACGTAGCGACACACTAGTCTAGGTTGTACATTTTCAGTTGCAATGGTCAGTTGTAAGTATTATGTTGTTTACACTTGTTTGCAGATTATCGGCCTGACCGCCTCTCTGGGTGTGGGGAAGGCGAAGAGTCAGAAGGACGCTGTGGAACACATCCTGAAGGCGTGCGCAAACCTGGACGCAGAGTGGATTTCTCAGGTTGTGGAGCACAAAGACGAACTGAAGAAATTCAACCAGAAACCGGACGAAGGTAAATATTTTGTCGCGTTCTGTGTACCAGTGCATTTCCGGCCCGGTAGATAACTTTTTCTGAAACAGTGCAGGCTGCCACTTCACAAGATAGCAGGAGCATACACTTCGATTTATCAAGACAAACATGTCGTTTTTGTATATACATTTACCAATGATTAATAGCAATACGCACATTGGATCCCTTACCATTATCTCATATCTAAAGGAAATTAAGTCCAAGACAAAGCATTGGGGTCATTATAGAGTGTAACGTATATGCCATTAAAGTAGACTAAATGTATGACATTGTGTACAGCTATAAACGTACCTACAGCATCTGCAGCCGTCACTACTAGAATGCATTCCAACGTCACTTTAATTTTGCAGAAACAAAATCTGTAAGTGGACGAATCAAAGACCCGTTTGCGGATATGATCAACATGATCATGGAGGACATTGAGAAAACCCTGGCAACAGAAGGTAAGATGGAGGACTTCTGGAGACTCACTTTACTGCCATTGCCATGGTTCATGAGAATTTATATTGTTGTCTTGTTCCAAAGACCTTTGAAACGGCACAAGACCTTGTTCATGTCAACATGTAAAAGAAGACAAAAAAACAAATATATATATATATATATATACATATAGAAAAGGAGTACTGAATACACATAGGAGAAGTGGATATATTCTTTAGGAAAAACGACTTTCTCGACATCCTCTTCCTGACTGTGGTATGATGGTGTGGCTCATAACCACCCTTCTCTTTTTCAACAGCATCAAAGCACCTGACACCAGAAGAGCTGAAGCCACCCCGGCAAAGAGAAAAACAGGCGTATGAACAGTGGGTGGTCGCCCTAGCTAGGAAGGGTGCAACACTCAAGGATGATGCAATCAGCCGAACCATCCACGCTGCTACAACACACCTTCGAGTAAGCTCAATTTAATTCAATTTCAATTCAGGCACCTGGCCAATATAAACAACATAGAGAGAGAAAAAAAGGAATACATAACGATACATAACAAGATGAATGAGAGAGACAAGTTCAACTATCTCCCACCAGCAAATGTGAAACTATGTAGAGCCAAAGCCACCATATGTTTTTAGAGACTACGTACTGTCAAAATAGACATAAGCTGTATTACAGGACCTTACAGTGAGTAGACTATAATGAAAAGCATATGGAAGTTAGCATTGCGTCCTTGCCTCACTGCCTTTTTCATGTCCTTTTCGCCTGGCAGCGTGGTCATCAGCTGCTAAATGTGAAGCAATATCATTCACCAAATACAGCCAGATGTCCTTGCATGTACAAAGTACTCTTACACTCGACCCCTCATGGTATCACATCGAACGTAAAGAAAACTCAACGTACGGCATGTTATATTGTTACACTGCAGAAGTACACGGATGCTCTCGCTATCAACGCTGACGCCCGAACCAAAGATGCCCTGCAGTACCTGGATCGGTTCGTGACTGGTCTGCAAAATGAAGGGTTCGACGGTACCGATGAAGATTTGGTGAAGCACTTCATGGGTACGTAGCTAATGCCGCCATCTGGGTTTTTTTAACTGAATCAGTCTGAGAAATCTTCTAAAGGCCTTATAATAGATTCGTGGTTTTGCTACTAGAAAGGTATTGTAATGCTGATGAATATGACACAATATATGAAAATCAAAACGCTTGCTATTGCAAATCATCAGCTGTATCAGGAATAACAGAGAATCTGCTTCGAGGCATCATTACATTCAACGAGTTGCAAAGATCTGTATAACCAGTTTGACGAAGAACTACATCAATGGTAAGATACGTTTCACAATTAACTGATGTGTACCTGTATCATTATTGGCAGAGGCAAGAGGGAAGCTGCAGGAATATGCTGCAGATCCGAAGTACTCCAACCCGAAGCTGGACCAGCTGAAGTACCTGATCCTCAAGGCGTACGAGGAGACGCCTGACTCCCGCTGCCTGCTGTTCTGCAAGACCCGCGCTCTCACCATCGCCCTGCTCACATGGATGAAGGAGGACCCCGCTCTCTGTAAGCTCAACCCGGGAAGGCTCGTGGGTGCTGGAGCCAGTGAGAGCACAGGAGGTGATAACCCTTCGCCAGTAACTGTTTCTTTTTGTAGTGCGTAATGTGTGCCACTTTACATAGCTGGTTTCATGATACATGGCAATCAGGTTTCATGTTAACTTTCTCTATTCCAGAACATGCTCAGAAGGTAAAGCTTTGTGAAATTCAATTGTCAGAAGCTATGAAAAAAATCATTTTCTTCGGGTAAGCTAGATTCTACAGACAACATCCCTAACATTATGATACAGCACAATGTTTGCTGAACATGTTCGTATAGTAATCTGTAAGTTGGTTGCCATTGATGACACATGGTAGACAATTATAATGAAAGCATTATATTCCTCTCGGTTTGTTGGTAAATCTGTCAGGAAGTACAATTGATGTAAAGGGCTGGTCTTTCAAATGTTGTTCTTTGAGGATTGAACACATCTAAACCTGTTCACTGCAGGCATGACCCAAAATCAGCAGGTGGAGCTACTGGAGCTGTTCACCACCGGTGGCCGCAAAATTGTCATCTCAACCTCTGTGGCAGAGGAAGGCATAGACATCGCCAAGTGCAACTTCGTGTTCCGCTATGACTATGTCGGCAACGAGATAGGCAAGGTGCAGACCAGAGGTAAGATCACGTAACAAAATGTTGATACACGATACTATTTCTGACATCGATTTAGAAAATCTGGGAAAATGATTGCTAATCATGAGACCTCTAAACATAAAGTCTAAACTACTTGATTCATTCTCATAGATATTGCTGATCATCGAATAGAATATTGTTGCATTTTGAAAGTACTTATTTCTATTTTCTTTGTTCAGGACGTGGTCGTGCAGAGGGCAGCAAGTCCGTGCTGATCGCTGGAAGGGAAGGCGGTAATGTCCTGAAGGAGAAGGTACAGTTACTTACCTTTCGGATGGTATTGTCGTTGTTTCGTGCAGCGATGTGGGTGAATACGGAAAACATATATATACTAGAGTTCCACGACCTCATACCTTCGCCAAATGATTTTAACCTTTATGACTGATGTATTAGGAGTGTTTCCCATCAATTATAAATCATACCAGTTGATTGTCTTAAAATACATGTATAACATGTCCAAAGTATGAGCTTAACAAATCATGAGCTCAACAAAAAAGGTTATGCTTATATTTATCATTAATTATGCAAATGAGGCCCTTATTAGCAAAATTTGATTCAACGATGTTCACATTCACATAACGTCCCGATGCCAAAAAAAGTATTAAATGTATGAAAGTGCCGTCATTTGCCAGTGTGGAATTAGAGAAGTTACTCATTAAGTATGCAAATTAGGCCCCCATTAGCATATTTTCTATCTATAAACATTCCTCTCTTCCTCAGTTACAATTTGAATAGTCATATCATGACACAAAGCGGATTTTTAACGTTGCCTCATTAATTATGCAAATTAGAATCTTATTTGCATAATTATTGTCCAATCATACTAAGCATCATACAAGCTATCTACATACCAAAAGTCATGACCATCCATCAAGCCCATCTTGTTATAGTATTTCCTCATTAATTATGCAAATGAGGTCTTCATTTGCATAGTTCATATTGATTAATATTTCTCTCTTCCTCAGTTACATATGTCACATGTTTCAGAGTCCTATCATGGAATTGGCGGATGCATAAACTTTCCTCATTAATTATGCAAATTAGATACTGATTTGCATAAGAAGTGTCTAATCATGTACATCATCACTCAAGCTATCTACCTACCAAAAATCATTACCATCCATCAAGCCCTTCTTGAGTTATGCCCTTTCAAAGTCAGACGCAAAACCTGCTCCTGCAGTTAAAAAAAAGCCGCTAGGGGGCCCAAACCCACACCACTTACTCTCTGTCCAAAGATATATCTACCACTCAAAAATAAGTTCCATAGCATGTCCAGAACACGAGATATCAAAACAGGAAGTTCCGCTCCAGTACCGTAAGAAGCCGCTAGGGGGCCCAAAATCTAATCGTTTTTAGGTCTCATCAAAACCTACCAACATACCAAATACCAAGACAATCCATCAAGGTATTCTTGAGTTATGCTGTGCCACTACACACAAACGCTACCCTCTGCATAACCTTCTCGGCGAAGGTAATAAACATACATACATACATACATACATACATACATACATACATACATACATATATTTATATATATATATATATATATTACTGGTGTTCCGCATAATGATGTTAGGAAGCGGAATCTATCTTCTGCAAGAATACGTTGTTCAGCTGTAAATACTCTCAAATGAACTGACTCAAAAGAACTGTAGCATGAAACGGCCCATTTTATACCTTTCAAAAATATTCAATTCCAGTTGAACACTATTCGGGAGAGGCTGATGGAGAAGGCTATGCTCCAGGTGTGGCACATGCAGAGGGAGAAGCATGACGACTTCATGAAGGAGGTCCAACGTCTGCAAGAAGAGTCCAAGAAGGAGAGAGACCTCGCGAAGGCGCTGAAGGAGTTAGAGAGGAAAACCAAGTAGGTTGCAGCCGCCAGCCCAGTCGCTATTGTCTAAAATTTACTTTATAGAAGCTGGAAATAATTTTGGTTTTGTTGTCATATAGTTGCAATATCACCATCAACGTGTAAACGATTTCCTTCGCAGATTGTGGATGTTACACAAACCCACAGAACGTCTGCAAAGGGTCCGTGATTTTGTGACAAATCTGATATGATTACTTTGACATATAACTTTTGATATGTCCCGTGGCTTTCCACACCTCAGTTCATAGCGCTACAAATCAAGTCGTAATAATAGCTTTAATTTGTCTGTCTTTTCCGATGTAGGAAAGTCCATGGGAGGGGGATGAAGCTGCTCTGTGTAAAGTGCAAGGAGTTTGCCTGCCATGTCAGCGACTTCCGCAAGATCAAGGAGAATCACCATGTGGTGGTGGACAAAAGTTTCCCCCAACGGATCAAAATCAAACCCCACCCACCCAAGAAGATTGATGACTGGGAAATGAACGGAAAGGTGTACTGCAAGTAAGAACCATCACCAGTGACATTTTTTAACTATGCAAACTATGAAAATGACCCAGAGACAATGAAAGTAGCACTAGAGGATGCATTGCAATGTTTATTTGTATAAATATGGGTAGAAGCATACACACACACACGCACGCACGCACACATGCATATACACACACACACACACACACGTATAGAAACACACACACATACACACAAACACACACGCGCACACACTTAGGGTGAAGTTACGGATCACAGTTAGCCAACATGCATTTCTCTACAGAAACTGCAGACAAGACTGGGGAATACAGATGGTGTACAGGAAGGCCAGCTTCCCAACCCTGAAGATCGAGTCTTTCGTCCTGGAGAAACCGGACGGAACGAGACTGACCTGTCGGAAGTGGAAAAAGGCGCCCTTTGACGTCGAGGACATCACCCCTGACGACATTTCCGGTATGCTGAAAACGCCTGAAGAGGACTCTGAGGAGGAAGAAGAGATGTACTACTGATGTACTGAACTTTGTAACTTAAACTATAGTAGCTCTTTACCTATGCCATCTGCATTTCCCAGTTTGAATCTGTAAATTTAGATGAGTGTAAACCAGCTTTTTATAAGATTGGGATTTCAGAGCTAAGGAATGAAGGCAAGGACTCTTACACTAATTGAATCACAGGCAAAATAATTAATTAAAAAATATGCACGCATTGGGAACACTGCTGTTTTGGTGATATTTCCTTATCAACTGTATTCTAGTGAGAACGATATTGCTATAGACATTAGATTCAGATTCATGTAAAATTCTACGTCTTCATAGAATTTCTCTGTATGTGTTACTGTGATTTTCCTGCCATGCCTCTGTGGCTTTATAAAGTTATATAGAGAAATCTTTTAATGTGTATATAAGATGCATTTATGACATGTAGTCTTACCTATTGAGTGCTGCTAAGTACTACCAACGCTGGTACTATTTACGTAAAACACGTATTGAGATCGATATATCATTTCTTAAACAAAGAAATATATCTGTATACGTTTACAGCCGTATTTCTCTTTCACAGCTTTCTGTGACCCGCTTATTATTAGATATACAGACATCTTACAAAAGGCACTTGTAATAGTGATTTTACTAATGGCATTAAACATGATCTCTAATCTGTGTTATTCAGAAAATTTAATTACCTGTAATTGCAGAATAAGAACTCACGAGAAAAATAGAAACAAAACACGTATCATGGCACACCAGGCAGGAGTTCCCTATAGGGTTAGTACAGGCAATAACGGGCCATCCAGTTTTACCTTTGTTTCACTGAGGAAGTAATATTTCGTTCCAAGGCCAAGGGTTAAACGTTTGGTTCTGCCTACGCACCCATGACTTGAATGACGATTTTAATCTTTGGCTATAAATTGGATAATCAAAATGTTTAGTTTTATAGTTGGGATCCACCAAGCCCAGCTCAGTCAGCTGCAAAAGTTTGTGATAGAGTTTCTCAGGGAATATCAGACGAAACGGTCGTAAAAACTGCTATTTTCTACGTAGCGAACAGCAGCATTGATCGATTTCGACCACTTCTATCATCACTCGACTGTTTACACAACCCAACGACCTGCTGTGACGTCACTGGCATCAACCCGGAAGTAACGGTCATGGCGACATCACTCGGTCAGCATGAAATGTAGTTGCTTTCAAAGTCACCAAAACGACGGGGCTCTTACTGCATTAATCGGCCATAAGTGTTATTCAATCTCGGCATTAAGGCTTCAAGGACTTTAAGGTGAGGCTAGAAAAGGTCTGAAAACTGACAACAATTGAGTTCATGGCGTCGACGCGTTGGTTTCTCATGATGTAGCGCGCTAATGTTATTTTGCCTTGCCGGAAAAGTTGTTGACCTTTGTAACTTGTACTGGCTTGGTCATAGTATCTGCTGTTAGGTCGGTTGCTCGTTTTTTATTTGCAGGGGTTTGTTATCCTGTAATAACCTATAAAAACCCTTGAATTCATCGGCCAACCTTTCTGCAACGTAACTGAACTCTGGTGGCCATGGAGTCCAAACACCGGGACATTCTCCAAAGAAGACTCCCTGATATCAGGCGGGATTTGAGGGTGGACTATGTAATCCCCCAACTGATCGAACGAAGCATTCTGCTTGCGCCCATGGAACGGGACATCAATAGTAAGGAATCACACGAAGAACGCGCGGACGAACTTATCGGACTGCTGCAGATCAGAGGTCGGAATGCATTTGCCGTGTTTTGTGAAATCCTGCGAGAGACGTATCCTGATCTGGCAGACATGCTGCAAGAAGAATCAAGTGATACAAGTAAGTCATCCTGATTGGGATTTAAATTGGTCTGTAGAATGACAGAATTGCGTTCAATTTGCTTCAAATACGCTTGAGGTGTTATATTGTGCTTTTATAGATGATAATTTTTGCCAATCTCCGAGAAATGGGGTCAGTTTCCTTTTTTTTAATGTAAACACATATTATACTTAACTAAGTCAAAAGTAAACATGTTGTATTTAACAATTTAAAGATATCTGAGTCACAGGCAAAATGTTTGAAGTCTTATACAAGCCCAGCTGTCATGTCCACAACCATGTATATAAAACAATCCTTTACAATAAACTTAGGGTCAAAGTTCAGGCCACTTTAAGGTCTCTTAATGGTTACCCTTTTACGTGCCAGGTGCCGTGAAATACTTCACAACGGTCTAGATATAAACAATATCGGTCTCTACCGGTATTGTACATTGCATTGGAAGAAGGGTAAGGTGTAATACTAAGGTACCATATTACACCGTGGAAGAGGTGGGACATTAACGTTTTTATGACTTAGCCTATTCAATCATACATTTAAGTATACGATATGTTGTCAACTAGCAAACCGACTACTTGTCTTATCGTCAGTAGACTACCGCTGGACTGCATATGAAGGCCATAATATTTTTCCGCTATTTAATACGGTCCAAAATGTCAGTCCAGGTCAATCCCAGACAGGTTTCCCACTCCCCAGGTGAAATTCTGGCAATATGCCCATTTTGCGGACACAAACAAAGATGGCGGACGCAGAAAGCATTGTTCCGAACTGTGCCACTACAGGAATGGGTGGGTGGTTGTAATCAACATCGACATAGGTCCTTGCACCTAATTCCGTAACATTTGAACTATGTTCTTTGTACTAGTATCTTAATCCGCATTTCATGATGTATGATTAGAAAGTGTCGTTTTTTATTCATAAACTTAACCTTTAGAAATCAATATGAAATGGGGGCTCTTAAATGGTCGACCTCGTTCGTCTAACGCTAGGGTAAAAAAGTTTCAGTCCGTGAAAAATCTGATGCAGCAGCATTCTTATTTTCTATACGTGGTGGAGATGGATGATCATATTATCCTTTATTATTTTTGTTGTTATCTGAAATAGTTTATCAATCACAAACCTTAGGTCAACCTAGGTCAACCTTACACGGAGGCTTTGCACCTGTTCCAGCTGCCATGACGTCTGCAAGTACAAGTCGTAGTCAAATCAGCGTCCTACCAGCTTCCTTACCAATACAACTATCCACCAGAAGAGGTATTTTCTATTTTTGACATACATGTTGAAAATACAAGTAAGTTTCCAAAATACATGTTACATGGTTACATTAATTTTCATGCAGGTTAATGGAGAGGAGCATACAGAGGGCGTATGCCGATGGATTTTTTGGCTTTGTTACTTATTTAAGCGTAATAATCTTTACATTTTTTCTTTGGAAAGGGCCAAGCCTGTTCATCATCCACGCTGGTGAGGACAAGAAGTCATTTGTCCGACCGCTTCACAAAGCTCTATTGGGTCAGAAGCTACACGAGGAGGAAATCTTCTTAGATGAGGTGTCAATCAACACAGGAGAGAACATTTCAGATAAAATAATGTCCACTCTTGCAAGTGAGAGTTTAAAGCTGGTTACTATTGTAATGAGTAATCACCTTCTCGATAAGTACTGGCCCAGACTAGAGTATGAGCTGTCATTGTTTCATCAAAAGAAATTCTACCCAATTTGGCTGGATCAGAACACAGACAGCTTTGAAGCCTTCAGCAGAAAGGTCGGCAGTCGTTTCCCCATGTTGAAGAAGACCCTCGCTCACCGTATCCAGTATGACAACATTGCAGAAGACATCACAGATGTTGCCATTAAAATTGTGCAGCTACTGTCAGATCAGTGCCATACAGGTAAGTAAAGCAGTCGGTTTTATCTTCATTACTATTCCTGTTTAGTGCTAAGTACAAGGTCTACCAATGACAAAAAAAGACTCATAATGGTAAATTGTTAATTGACTTAACGTTACATGTAAAGAATGGTTGTGGCAAATAATAAGCACCTAGCCTTTTATTTTATGATAAAACATGAAATGGAAGCAAAATATATCTTCCTTTTAAGGTACCAAGAGAAAGAGACAGACCAGTGAGCAATCGAGGGAAGGTTTTGGCCAGATCAAAGATTTATCTAAAGGTGAGGCAGATTATCATTCAAATGATGACTTGTATTTATGTCCATTTCGTAGGTAAGGACGAATGCATACATTGTGAGTCTTGCATAGATCAAACAGACTTCTAAGGTTCTGCACATGTATCGTTTTACTACTGGCATAAGTACAGTATTCCTTGTATACATTCAGGCAAACCTAAAGTTTCATGGCCATAGTCATTATACTAAATTTTTGTACTTTTGTCGTTAATGACAGAAGAACTAAGAAAAGTAAATGCTGTTCGTTGTTCCACGTACACGCGCAAGGAGACGATGTTGCTATCTATCATTCACTGATTGGCGAACTAATTATACATGTTGTAGTTTCAGGTAATGTGACAGAGGACATGTCCGGTGTAGGAACTGACACAGAGATCCCTTGGGCTATACCAGGTGAATCCACTGAACCTTGTCGAATGCATACGTAGCATTCAGTTTGAAGAGAATATAAACTCAACATTGCTTGATGCACACAGTCTATTGTTTAAAAAAAATCTCAAGTCGCCACGATACTATACATGTACATGAGGGTAGCTAAAAAGCCTATGAATCAATATTGTCCATAAAATTTGATAAACCAGTTCACCGCCAAACTGCTCGCATCACAGGGAATGTCATATCTGTCACCATTCAAATGCGTTATAAAACCGAGTACCACATTCTAACACATACCACATCATACCACATCGAATGTATATCAAACTTGTTGGAATGCGTTCGACTGTTGACGTCTGTCCTTTTGTCAACTTGACCATACTTTGATAATTACACCATGATGAAGGTACTACACTAATAGTACATAAACATCGTGGGTATATGTATATAGTCACTGTGCTACTAATGACATCCTATAGTAATCTAAACCAATTCTATTATGTTTCGGGACAATGCTATTATGTTCTTGAATTAAGAGATGCCTAAGGACACTCCAACAGCCTAATGGTGGCACTTGAGTTTAAACGGCTGATGTTTGTTTGGGTTCTAGAGCTAAAAGCAAGGCTAGAGCTGATCATCAACTCACCCGACTTGACACCCGAGGCAGCAGAAAGAATTGCGGAAATAGAAAGGAAATTGTTTACACCCACGGTCCTAAATGATCCACAGGTGTATTGGCAAGTCTTCAGAACATTTCTTGGGCATTCTGCAGTGATACTGAAAACCAGTATTGGCTCTCTTCTGCTGATCTTGTCATTGTTTCGGATCAGCGATGTTGACAAATTCTACCACACATACTCCAGGACTGAGTCTGGAAGTTTGTCGATAGAACTGTCAAAATTGTTGGTATCAAAACATTTTGCCTCAGTCATTGGCGAAAGAAGTTCTGAACGATTGTCAGTGAGAATTCATGTGGAGCATGGGGACTACCAGGCAATCAGGAACGGACTCAGGAAAGGTACATGAATATTTGAAAATATCTTTCTCCAATTGTTACAGTTTTCTTATGATTAAAGCATGGACAAGCTTTTGGTAACAAGGTTCAATTTTATCTGAGAGTCTTAAATAAGGCTTATGTTGCAAATGTTATCTGTTATATTGAAAAAGAGAAGGTGTGAGTCTTTACAAAATAAAAGATTAATGAATATTTTTTCTTGTACTTATATCTAGACTTCACAATGTACCATGTCTAAAACGTACAAAGACATATTTGAATGAAATTGTCTTCTTGCTATTTCAGGTCTGGTTCAATCAACATCCTTTGGAAGCTTGCTGTACAACATGAAACCAAAGGAAACGTCACACGCATACCACAGTACGTGCCTTGACGCGCTGCACTTGGCTTCTGCTCCTCGTAGTGAGATGTTCAATGGATGGAAAGACGACATGACAAAGCTGCTGCAACAAAGTGCTCAAGAAAGACGTCAACTGAAAGCTAAACTGGAAATAGCAAAGCACCAAGCTAGTGAAAATGCTGCTGAACGCGACAGTGTCACAATGCAGATGAGGTATCTGTCAGAAAGTAGAGAATCACTGCAGGATCAACTACAGAAAACGAAGGAACAAATGACAAATGAATTGAAAGAAAAGCAGGATTATGTAGAAGACCTTGAGAAGGACAAAAAGTCCATGCAGGAAAGGATTGAAACCCTCGAATCACAAAACCTGAAGCTTGAGAAGTATTTGCGGTCTTAAGTTTTCAAAGACCTACCAGGTGCCCTATCAACTAAAAGTAAAGTTTGAAACTTCTTGGTCAGACATTGATTTTTTGCGTTTCGGTGCCTTCGCACCGAAACGCAATGTCCTGGCTTTTACCTTCAAGCATGCATGCTTCAAGCTTGGTTCAACACTGTGTCGCACACAATAAGACCTTATATGGCAATACGTTCTCAAATCCTTGTATAGCCGTTGCCTTATATGGCAAGAGAGCAGGAAAAGGCAGGCACGCCAGATTTGCATGTGACACAGGACGGCGACCGCATGTAACTGCTACAACTGTTCGGAAATATCATTGCATTGTGGTTTCGGACTTTGATATCCTGAAAAATGACCATATTACATCTATTCCACAAGATTGCAGAAGAAAAAAAATGATTTCGTCAAGAAAACGACCAAAAATCGGCATAAATGATACCATATAGTGAGGTTATAGCATTACGTCCAGAGTGACTTGTTACGTACCGCAGCTTGGCCGATCTGGCAACGCGAAGCACTTCGGTCCCAGAAGATCCGGGTTCGTCTCCGTGCATGGATTTTTTTTTCTTTTTAGATATTGAATATCAAAAATATATATTGATATTATATTAATCTATCAATATCATATTTATGAATATCATTTTTTTCATTAATAAATAAAGAAATATTTTATATTTGTTATTTTTAAATATTCATTTAATATATACAAGGCCTTTGTCTTATGAACAGGACTTCATAGATTCCAAACCCGGCATTCGAATTTTTCTGTTCATTGTAATGGAAAATACCGTGCAGCGGCTCCTATGCGCGGTAAGATGATTCTTGCAAAACACTCGCCACTAAACTTCTATCCCCGATGTAAACAGAGGCTCTTGATGTTGTTTGCAAAACAGCGATTCTTTGTTACAGTAGCAAATGCTCCATTGTTCAGTATCGACTTCATTCAGACAAGGACATTATATAGGAAGGATTGAGCACACAGAAAGTCCCCGCTGGGCGCTATTGTTCAGACCCGCTAAGCCCTGCGGCGATCTATTGTTTCCACCCTCCGGCGGCGCTTCTTTGTTCTCCGCCGTCTGATTTGAGCGTTCGCGCCGAAACCCGGCGAAGGCCATGCAAATGCGCCCGATCGTGACGTCACGCTCTCCGATGCTGGCCGAACGACGGGCGAGATGCCTGTAGTTTCCGCGGATTTCCTTATATGGGAAGCAAACGTGACGTGTGCAGACGGCACCATCATCCGGGGAAGACGTTGGCGGCCATTTTGATATGTGATCGGGCGCCGTGCGACCAAGATGAGTGAGTTTACAGGCATTTTTGTCCATGCGTACCTATATTTTCGTCTCAGAAATATGAAAAATATTCACTACTTGATGTATCTATAAGAATTGCTTAACCTTTTGAACCAAAAAAATAACGCTTTTGCCCGAAAGCACCAGGCTTGGGTGTCCCTATAAGAATATTGTTGTTGTTGTTCTCGGCTAACTTTTGATGTTCTAGGCACATGAGTTTTGGTCAATTTTTGTTCCAGTGTAATATTCGTAGGAAATGTATTTCTTGTGATATGATCGTAACGCCACACGGGGAATGTGCACAGTATACATCTTCATGCCTGGTAACATGTATGTAGGTTCCCAATCTTTATATCGAGAGGATGATCGACTCCCGATTTTTTTTGTATTTTGCAGATTGCAAACTTCCGTGGAAGAGCCATGACCACCAAAGCTACGTCCCACGATACAGCGTTGCCGAAAATACCACGTAGAGGATAAATTAAAGTTTACGCATCAAATATTTGTTTGTGAATCACGCTCCAAGCTTAACCAAGGTTCTGTTTTTACAAAAATACTTGTACATATAGAATAAATACATGTATGTCTTGAATTCCCAAATCTCCAGTGTGATATTTTCTTCTTCAATTTTCTAGCCGGTATTCTAGCTTGACGCAAGGTAAGTGTTAAAAAGATCTCCCCTCCCCACAGTTCGGTTACGCCAGACCAAGGAGGTTTTATATTTAGTTTTGTCCGTTTTTAGGACTTCCAGCTCCTCCGTTTCTTCACGATCGTCTTGCAGCTTGAAAACACTCCAAAAGAAGTCCTCATCGCCCGGTCAAGCCATCTGAATTTGTATTATAATAGTGGGACGCTTGTGGCCCCTTGGAATATATGCAAATCTGGGGGTAATTAGTATGTAGGTGTCAATTATTTTTACAACCATGAACCGAAGGTTCTTGAATAGGGACTGGCTGTGTGCTCAGTCCTTCCTATCCTATATAATGTCCTTGATTCAGACAACACGGACGTGGAAAGTGGCGCCCCTCGGCACAAAACTATGGGAATTTTCATGAATTTTAGCAAAATTACCCAGGAAAATAAGGAAGAAATGTTGTAAATGCGGAAACCAGAATAATACGGATGAGGTAGCTGTTAATTTGTTTGACATTTGGTAGTCATTTTAGATAGAACCTTAGCTGTTATGAACTTCTATTTCACTTAATTACCATAGTGCTGATGATTCAATGGTGCTTTTTCAAATTTTATGTTTTATTGCGTGCCATGTACATAATTACATTGATAGCTTTTATAATGAGCCTATTATACATTTTACAAATAAGCACAAGTTGTAGGCCAAGACCAGCTTTTTCAAAAGCACTTAAGTTAAGTGACGTAACTTCAAAATTGCTTTCCCCAATCTGCCTTTCTCTATTAAAACAGTACTCATTTCCCAAAATGACAATTTTTCTTATAGACTGAACAGCCCTTGAGTGACTTCCTCTGGCAGATTTTACTTCAAGTAAAGGGAAAAGACAATTCACACTTATCAACGTAGCCGAAACGCCAGCTTTTTTAAAAAGCTCTTGTTTAATGTCCCTATACTTATACTATGGGGGTGGGTGGGGGGCAACTTTGGTCACCTATAACTCTGTAACCATGAACAAGATAATATTGCGGTCTTCAGTTTTCAAAGACCTACCAGGTGCCCTATCAACTAAAAGTAAAGTTTGAAACTTCTTGGTCAGACATTGATTTTTTTTAATGTCCCTATACTTATACTATGGGGGTGGGTGGGGGGCAACTTTGGTCACCTATAACTCTGTAACCACGAACAAGATAATATTGCGGTCTTCAGTTTTCAAAGACCTACCAGGTGCCCTATCAACTAAAAGTAAAGTTTGAAACTTCTTGGTCAGACATTGATTTTTTTAATGTCCCTATACTTATACTATGGTGGTGGGTGGGGGGCAACTTTGGTCACCTATAACTCTGTAACCACGAACAAGATAATATTGCGGTCTTCAGTTTTCAAAGACCTACCAGGTGCCCTATCAACTAAAAGTAAAGTTTGAAACTTCTTGGTCAGACATTGATTTTTTTAATGTCCCTATACTTATACTATGGGGGTGGGTGGGGGGCAACTTTGGTCACCTATAACTCTGTAACCACGAACAAGATAATATTGCGGTCTTCAGTTTTCAAAGACCTACCAGGTGCCCTATCAACTAAAAGTAAAGTTTGAAACTTCTTGGTCAGACATTGATTTTTTTAATGTCCCTATACTTATACTATGGGGGTGGGTGGGGGGCAACTTTGGTCACCTATAACTCTGTAACCATGAACAAGATAATATTGCGGTCTTCAGTTTTCAAAGACCTACCAGGTGCCCTATCAACTAAAAGTAAAGTTTGAAACTTCTTGGTCAGACATTGATTTTTTTAATGTCCCTATACTTATACTATGGGGGTGGGTGGGGGGCAACTTTGGTCACCTATAACTCTGTAACCATGAACAAGATAATATTGCGGTCTTCAGTTTTCAAAGACCTACCAGGTGCCCTATCAACTAAAAGTAAAGTTTGAAACTTCTTGGTCAGACATTGATTTTTTTAATGTGTCAAAACTTATACTATGGGGGGTGGGTGGGGGGCAACTTTGGTCACCTATAACTCTGTAACCACGAACAAGATAATATTGCGGTCTTCAGTTTTCAAAGACCTACCAGGTGCCCTATCAACTAAAAGTAAAGTTTGAAACTTCTTGGTCAGACATTGATTTTTTTAATGTCCCTATACTTATACTATGGGGGTTGGTGGGGGTCAACTTTGGTCACCTATAACTCTGTAACCACGAACAAGATAATATTGCGGTCTTCAGTTTTCAAAGACCTACCAGGTGCCCTATCAACTAAAAGTAAAGTTTGAAACTTCTTGGTCAGACATTGATTTTTTTAATGTCCCTATACTTATACTATGGGGGTGGGTGGGGGGCAACTTTGGTCAACTATACCTCTGTAACCATGAACAAGATAATATTGCGGTCTTCAGTTTTCAAAGACCTACCAGGTGCCCTATCAACTAAAAGTAAAGTTTGAAACTTCTTGGTCAGACATTGATTTTTTTAATGTCCCTATACTTATACTATGGGGATGGGTGGGGGGCAACTTTGGTCACCTATAACTCTGTAACCACGAACAAGATAATATTGCGGTCTTCAGTTTTCAAAGACCTACCAGGTGCCCTATCAACTAAAAGTAAAGTTTGAAACTTCTTGGTCAGACATTGATTTTTTTAATGTCCCTATACTTATACTATGGGGGTGGGTGGGGGGCAACTTTGGTCCCCTATAACTCTGTAGCCACGAACAAGATAATATTGCGGTCTTCATTTTTTAAAGACCTACCAGGTGCCCTATCAACTAAAAGTAAAGTTTGAAACTTCTTGGTCAGACATTGATTTTTTTTAATGTCCCTATACTTATACTATGGTTGGGCAACTTTGGTCACCTATAACTCTGTAACCAAGAACAAGATAATATTGCGGTCTTCAGTTTTCAAAGACCTACCAGGTGCCCTATCAACTAAAAGTAAAGTTTGAAACTTCTTGGTCAGACATTGATTTTTTTAATGTCTCAAAACTTATACTATGGGGGTGGGTGGGGGGCAACTTTGGTCACCTATAGCTCTGTAACCATGATCAAGATAATATTGCGGTCTTCAGTTTTCAAAGACCTACCAGGTGTCCTATCAACTAAAAGTAAAGTTTGAAACTTCTTGGTCAGACATTGATTTTTTTAATGTCCCTATACTTATACTATGGGGGTGGGTGGGGGGCAACTTTGGTCACCTATAACTCTGTAACCACGAACAAGATAATATTGCGGTCTTCAGTTTTCAAAGACCTACCAGGTGCCCTATCAACTAAAAGTAAAGTTTGAAACTTCTTGGTCAGACATTGATTTTTTTAATGTCCCTATACTTATACTATGGGGGTGGGTGGGGGGCAACTTTGGTCCCCTATAACTCTGTAACCACGAACAAGATAATATTGCGGTCTTCATTTTTTAAAGACCTACCAGGTGCCCTATCAACTAAAAGTAAAGTTTGAAACTTCTTGGTCAGACATTGATTTTTTTTAATGTCCCTATACTTATACGATGGTTGGGCAACTTTGGTCACCTATAACTCTGTAACCACGAACAAGATAATATTGCGGTCTTCAGTTTTCAAAGACCTACCAGGTGCCCTATCAACTAAAAGTAAAGTTTGAAACTTCTTGGTCAGACATTGATTTTTTTAATGTCCCTATACTTATACTATGGGGGTGGGTGGGGGGCAACTTTGGTCACCTATAGCTCTGTAACCATGATCAAGATAATATTGCGGTCTTCAGTTTTCAAAGACCTACCAGGTGTCCTATCAACTAAAAGTAAAGTTTGAAACTTCTTGGTCAGACATTGATTTTTTTAATGTCCCTATACTTATACTATGGGGGTGGGTGGGGGGGAACTTTGGTCACCTATAACTCTGTAACCACGAACAAGATAATATTGCGGTCTTCAGTTTTCAAAGACCTACCAGGTGCCCTATCAACTAAAAGTAAAGTTTGAAACTTCTTGGTCAGACATTGATTTTTTTAATGTCCCTATACTTATACTATGGGGGTGGGGCAACTTTGGTCACCTATAACTCTGTAACCATGAACAAGATAATATTGCGGTCTTCAGTTTTCAAAGACCTACCAGGTGCCCTATCAACTAAAAGTAAAGTTTGAAACTTCTTGGTCAGACATTGATTTTTTTAATGTCTCAAAATTATACTATGGGGGTGGGTGGGGGGCAACTTTGGTCACCTATAACTCTGTAACCACGAACAAGATAATATTGCGGTCTTCAGTTTTCAAAGACCTACCAGGTGCCCTATCAACTAAAAGTAAAGTTTGAAACTTCTTGGTCAGACATTGATTTTTTTAATGTCCCTATACTTATACTATGGGGGTGGGTGGGGGGCAACTTTGGTCACCTATAACTCTGTAACCACGAACAAGATAATATTGCGGTCTTCATTTTTTAAAGACCTACTAGGTGCCCTATCAGCTAAAAGTAAAGTTTGAAACTTCTTGGTCAGACATTGATTTTTTTAATGTCCCTATACTTATACTATGGGGGTGGGTGGGGGGCAACTTTGGTCACCTATAACTCTGTAACCATGAACAAGATAATATTGCGGTCTTCAGTTTTCAAAGACCTACCAGGTGCCCTATCAACTAAAAGTAAAGTTTGAAACTTCTTGGTCAGACATTGATTTTTTTAATGTCCCTATACTTATACTATGGGGGTGGGTGGGGGGCAACTTTGGTCACCTATAACTCTGTAACCACGAACAAGATAATATTGCGGTCTTCAGTTTTCAAAGACCTACCAGGTGCCCTATCAACTAAAAGTAAAGTTTGAAACTTCTTGGTCAGACATTGATTTTTTTAATGTCTCAAAACTTATACTATGGGGGTGGGTGGGGGGCAACTTTGGTCACCTATAGCTCTGTAACCATGAACAAGATAATATTGCGGTCTTCAGTTTTCAAAGACCTACCAGGTGCCCTATCAACTAAAAGTAAAGTTTGAAACTTCTTGGTCAGACATTGATTTTTTTAATGTCTCAAAACTTATACTATGGGGGTGGGTGGGGGGCAACTTTGGTCACCTATAACTCTGTAACCACGAACAAGATAATATTGCGGTCTTCAGTTTTCAAAGACCTACCAGGTGCCCTATCAACTAAAAGTAAAGTTTGAAACTTCTTGGTCAGACATTGATTTTTTTAATGTCTCAAAACTTATACTATGGGGGTGGATGGGGGGCAACTTTGGTCACCTATAGCTCTGTAACCATGAACAAGATAATATTGCGGTCTTCAGTTTTCAAAGACCTACCAGGTGTCCTATCAACTAAAAGTAAAGTTTGAAACTTCTTGGTCAGACATTGATTTTTTAAATGTCCCTATACTTATACTATGGGGGTGGGTGGGGGGCAACTTTGGTCACCTATAACTCTGTTACCACGAACAAGATAATATTGCGGTCTTCAGTTTTCAAAGACCTACCAGGTGCCCTATCAACTAAAAGTAAAGTTTGAAACTTCTTGGTCAGACATTGATTTTTTTTAATGTCCCTATACTTATACTATGATGGGGGGGCAACTTTGGTCACCTATAACTCTGTAACCATGAACAAGATAATATTGCGGTCTTCAGTTTTCAAAGACCTACCAGGTGCCCTATCAACTAAAAGTAAAATTTGAAACTTCTTGGTCAGACATTGATTTTTTAATGTGCCTATACTTATACTATGGGGGTGGGTGGGGGGCAACTTTGGTCACCTATAACTCTGTAACCACGAACAAGATAATATTGCGGTCTTCAGTTTTCAAAGACCTACCAGGTGCCCTATCAACTAAAAGTAAAGTTTGAAACTTCTTGGTCAGACATTGATTCTTTTTAATGTCCCTATACTTATACTATGGGGGTGGGTGGGGGGCAACTTTGGTCACCTATAACTCTGTAACCATGAACAAGATAATATTGCGGTCTTCAGTCTTCAAAGACCTACCAGGTGCCCTATCAACTAAAAGTAAAGTTTGAAACTTCTTGGTCAGACATTGATTTTTTTAATGTCCCAAAACTTATACTATGGGGGTGAGTGGGGGGCAACTTTGGTCACCTATAACTCTGTAACCATGAACAAGATAATATTGCGGTGTTCAGTTTTCAAAGACCTACCAGGTGCCCTATCAACTAAAAGTAAAGTTTGAAACTTCTTGGTCAGACATTGATTTTTATAATGTGCCTATACTTATACTATGATGGGGAGGCAACTTTGGTCACCTATAACTCTGTAACCATGAACAAGATAATATTGCGGTCTTCAGTTTTCAAAGACCTACCAGGTGCCCTATCAACTAAAAGTAAAGTTTGAAACTTCTTGGTCAGACATTGATTCTTTTTAATGTCCCTATACTTATACTATGGGGGTGGGTGGGGGGCAACTTTGGTCACCTATAACTCTGTAACCATGAACAAGATAATATTGCGGTCTTCAGTTTTCAAAGACCTACCAGGTGCCCTATCAACTAAAAGTAAAGTTTGAAACTTCTTGGTCAGACATTGATTTTTTTAATGTCCCAAAACTTATACTATGGGGGTGAGTGGGGGGCAACTTTGGTCACCTATAACTCTGTAACCATGAACAAGATAATATTGCGGTCTTCAGTTTTCAAAGACCTACCAGGTGCCCTATCAACTAAAAGTAAAGTTTGAAACTTCTTGGTCAGACATTGATTTTTTTAATGTCCCTATACTTATACTATGGGGGTGGGTGGGGGGCAACTTTGGTCACCTATAACTCTGTAACCACGAACAAGATAATATTGCGGTCTTCAGTTTTCAAAGACCTACCAGGTGCCCTATCAACTAAAAGTAAAGTTTGAAACTTCTTGGTCAGACATTGATTTTTTTAATGTCCCTATACCTATACTATGGGGGTGGTTGGGGTAACTTTGGTCACCTATAACTCTGTAACCACGAACAAGATAATATTGCGGTCTTCAGTTTTCAAAGACCTACCAGGTGCCCTATCAACTAAAAGTAAAGTTTGAAACTTCTTGGTCAGACATTGATTTTTTTTTAATGTCCCTATACTTATACTATGGGGGTGGGTGGGGGGCAACTTTGGTCACCTATAACTCTGTAACCATAAACAAGATAATATTGCGGTCTTCAGTTTTCAAAGACCTACCAGGTGCCCTATCAACTAAAAGTAAAGTTTGAAACTTCTTGGTCAGACATTGATTTTTTTAATGTCTCAAAACTTATACTATGGGGGTGGGTGGGGGGCAACTTTGGTCACCTATAGCTCTGTAACCATGAACAAGATAATATTGCGGTCTTCAGTTTTCAAAGACCTACCAGGTGTCCTATCAACTAAAAGTAAAGTTTGAAACTTCTTGGTCAGACATTGATTTTTTAAATGTCCCTATACTTATACTATGGGGGTGGGTGGGGGGCAACTTTGGTCACCTATAACTCTGTAACCACGAACAAGATAATATTGCGGTCTTCAGTTTTCAAAGACCTACCAGGTGCCCTATCAACTAAAAGTAAAGTTTGAAACTTCTTGGTCAGACATTGATTTTTTTAATGTGCCTATACTTATACTATGATGGGGGGGCAACTTTGGTCACCTATAACTCTGTAACCATGAACAAGATAATATTGCGGTCTTCAGTTTTCAAAGACCTACCAGGTGCCCTATCAACTAAAAGTAAAGTTTGAAACTTCTTGGTCAGACATTGATTTTTTAACGTCCCTATACTTATACTATGGGGGTGGGTGGGGGGCAACTTTGGTCACCTATAACTCTGTAACCATGAACAAGATAATATTGCGGTCTTCAGTTTTCAAAGACCTACCAGGTGCCCTATCAACTCAAAGTAAAGTTTGAAACTTCTTGGTCAGACATTGATTTTTTTAATGTCCCTATACTTATACTATGGGGGTGGGTGGGGGGCAACTTTGGTCACCTATAACTCTGTAACCATGAACAAGATAATATTGCGGTCTTCAGTTTTCAAAGACCTACCAGGTGCCCTATAAACTAAAAGTAAAGTTTGAAACTTCTTGGTCAGACATTGATTTTTTTAATGTCCCTATACTTATACTATGGGGGTGGGTGGGGGGCAACTTTGGTCACCTATAACTCTGTAACCATGAACAAGATAATATTGCGGTCTTCAGTTTTCAAAGACCTACCAGGTGCCCTATCAACTAAAAGTAAAGTTTGAAACTTCTTGGTCAGACATTGATTTTTTTAATGTGCCTATACTTATACTATGGGGGTGGGTGGGGGGCAACTTTGGTCACCTATAGCTCTGTAACCATGAACAAGATAATATTGCGGTCTTCAGTTTTCAAAGACCTACCAGGTGCCCTATCAACTAAAAGTAAAGTTTGAAACTTCTTGGTCAGACATTGATTTTTTTAATGTCTCAAAACTTATACTATGGGGGTGGGGCAACTTTGGTCACCTATAGCTCTGTAACCATGAACAAGATAATATTGCGGTCTTCAGTTTTCAAAGACCTACCAGGTGCCCTATCAACTAAAAGTAAAGTTTGAAACTTCTTGGTCAGACATTGATTTTTTTAATGTGCCTATACTTATACTATGGGGGTGGGTGGGGGGCAACTTTGGTCACCTATAGCTCTGTAACCATGAACAAGATAATATTGCGGTCTTCAGTTTTCAAAGACCTACCAGGTGCCCTATCAACTAAAAGTAAAGTTTGAAACTTCTTGGTCAGACATTGATTTTTTAATGTCCCTATACTTATACTATGGGGGTTGGTGGGGGTCAACTTTGGTCACCTATAACTCTGTAACCACGAACAAGATAATATTGCGGTCTTCAGTTTTCAAAGACCTACCAGGTGCCCTATCAACTAAAAGTAAAGTTTGAAACTTCTTGGTCAGACATTGATTTTTTTAATGTCCCTATACTTATACTATGGGGGTGGGTGGGGGGCAACTTTGGTCACCTATAACTCTGTAACCATGAACAAGATAATATTGCGGTCTTCAGTTTTCAAAGACCTACCAGGTGCCCTATCAACTAAAAGTAAAGTTTGAAACTTCTTGGTCAGACATTGATTTTGTTAATGTCCCTATACTTATACTATGGGGGTGGGTGGGGGGGCAACTTTGGTCACCTATAACTCTGTAACCACGAACAAGATAATATTGCGGTCTTCAGTTTTCAAAGACCTACCAGGTGCCCTATCAACTAAAAGTAAAGTTTGAAACTTCTTGGTCAGACATTGATTTTTTTAATGTCCCTATACTTATACTATGGGGGTGGGTGGGGGGCAACTTTGGTCACCTATAACTCTGTAACCACGAACAAGATAATATTGCGGTCTTCAGTTTTTAAAGACCTACCAGGTGCCCTATCAGCTAAAAGTAAAGTTTGAAACTTCTTGGTCAGACATTGATTTTTTTAATGTCCCTATACTTATACTATGGGGGTGGGTGGGGGGCAACTTTGGTCACCTATAACTCTGTAACCATGAACAAGATGATATTGCGGTCTTCAGTTTTCAAAGACCTACCAGGTGCCCTATCAACTAAAAGTAAAGTTTGAAACTTCTTGGTCAGACATTGATTTTTTTAATGTCCCTATACTTATACTATGGGGGTGGGTGGGGGGCAACTTTGGTCACCTATAACTCTGTAACCACGAACAAGATAATATTGCGGTCTTCAGTTTTCAAAGACCTACCAGGTGCCCTATCAACTAAAAGTAAAGTTTGAAACTTCTTGGTCAGACATTGATTTTTTTAATGTCTCAAAACTTATACTATGGGGGTGGGTGGGGGGCAACTTTGGTCACCTATAACTCTGTAACCACGAACAAGATAATATCGCGGTCTTCAGTTTTCAAAGACCTACCAGGTGCCCTATCAACTAAAAGTAAAGTTTGAAACTTCTTGGTCAGACATTGATTTTTTTAAGGTCTCAAAACTTATACTATGGGGGTGGGTGGGGGGCAACTTTGGTCACCTATAGCTCTGTAACCATGAACAAGATAATATTGCGGTCTTCAGTTTTCAAAGACCTACCAGGTGTCCTATCAACTAAAAGTAAAGTTTGAAACTTCTTGGTCAGACATTGATTTTTTAAATGTGCCTATACTTATACTATGGGGGTGGGTGGGGGGCAACTTTGGTCACCTATAACTCTGTAACCACGAACAAGATAATATTGCGGTCTTCAGTTTTCAAAGACCTACCAGGTGCCCTATCAACTAAAAGTAAAGTTTGAAACTTCTTGGTCAGACATTGATTTTTTTTAATGTCCCTATACTTATACTATGATGGGGGGGCAACTTTGGTCACCTATAACTCTGTAACCATGAACAAGATAATATTGCGGTCTTCAGTTTTCAAAGACCTACCAGGTGCCCTATCAACTAAAAGTAAAGTTTGAAACTTCTTGGTCAGACATTGATTTTTTAATGTTCCTATACTTATACTATGGGGGTGGGTGGGGGGCAACTTTGGTCACCTATAACTCTGTAACCACGAACAAGATAATATTGCGGTCTTCAGTTTTCAAAGACCTATCAGGTGCCCTATCAACTAAAAGTAAAGTTTGAAACTTCTTGGTCAGACATTGATTTTTTTTAATGTCCCTATACTTATACTATGGGGGTGGGTGGGGGGCAACTTTGGTCACCTATAACTCTGTAACCATGAACAAGATAATATTGCGGTCTTCAGTTTTCAAAGACCTACCAGGTGCCCTATCAACTAAAAGTAAAGTTTGAAACTTCTTGGTCAGACATTGATTTTTTTAATGTCCCAAAACTTATACTATGGGGGTGAGTGGGGGGCAACTTTGGTCACCTATAACTCTGTAACCATGAACAAGATAATATTGCGGTCTTCAGTTTTCAAAGACCTACCAGGTGCCCTATCAACTAAAAGTAAAGTTTGAAACTTCTTGGTCAGACATTGATTTTTATAATGTGCCTATACTTATACTATGATGGGGAGGCAACTTTGGTCACCTATAACTCTGTAACCATGAACAAGATAATATTGCGGTCTTCAGTTTTCAAAGACCTACCAGGTGTCCTATCAACTAAAAGTAAAGTTTGAAACTTCTTGGTCAGACATTGATTTTTTAAATGTCCCTATACTTATACTATGGTGGTGGGTGGGGGGCAACTTTGGTCACCTATAACTCTGTAACCACGAACAAGATAATATTGCGGTCTTCAGTTTTCAAAGACCTACCAGGTGCCCTATCAACTAAAAGTAAAGTTTGAAACTTCTTGGTCAGACATTGATTTTTTTTTTAATGTCCCTATACTTATACTATGGGGGTGGGTGGGGGGCAACTTTGGTCACCTATAACTCTGCAACCATAAACAAGATAATATTGCGGTCTTCAGTTTTCAAAGACCTACCAGGTGCCCTATCAACTAAAAGTAAAGTTTGAAACTTCTTGGTCAGACATTGATTTTTTTAATGTCCCAAAACTTATACCATGGGGGTGGGTGGGGGGCAACTTTGGTCACCTATAACTCTGTAACCATGAACAAGATAATATTGCGGTCTTCAGTTTTCAAAGACCTACCAGGTGCCCTATCAACTAAAAGTAAAGTTTGAAACTTCTTGGTCAGACATTGATCTTTATAATGTGCCTATACTTATACTATGATGGGGAGGCAACTTTGGTCACCTATAAGTCTGTAACCATGAACAAGATAATATTGCGGTCTTCAGTTTTCAAAGACCTACCAGGTGCCCTATCAACTAAAAGTAAAGTTTGAAACTTCTTGGTCAGACATTGATTTTTTTAATGTCCCTATACTTATACTATGGGGGTGGGTGGGGGGCAACTTTGGTCACCTATAACTCTGTAACCACGAACAAGGTAATATTGCGGTCTTCAGTTTTCAAAGACCTACCAGGTGCCCTATCAACTAAAAGTAAAGTTTGAAACTTCTTGGTCAGACATTGATTTTTTTAATGTCTCAAAACTTATACTATGGGGGTGGGTGGGGGGCAACTTTGGTCACCTATAGCTCTGTAACCATGAACAAGATAATATTGCGGTCTTCAGTTTTCAAAGACCTACCAGGTGTCCTATCAACTAAAAGTAGAGTTTGAAACTTCTTGGTCAGACATTGATTTTTTAAATGTCCCTATACTTATACTATGGGGGTGGGTGGTGGGCAACTTTGGTCACCTATAACTCTGTAACCACGAACAAGATAATATTGCGGTCTTCAGTTTTCAAAGACCTACCAGGTGCCCTATCAACTAAAAGTAAAGTTTGAAACTTCTTGGTCAGACATTGATTTTTTTAATGTGCCTATACTTATACTATGATGGGGGGGCAACTTTGGTCACCTATAACTCTGTAACCATGAACAAGATAATATTGCGGTCTTCAGTTTTCAAAGACCTACCAGGTGCCCTATCAACTAAAAGTAAAGTTTGAAACTTCTTGGTCAGACATTGATTTTTTAACGTCCCTATACTTATACTATGGGGGTGGGTGGGGGGCAACTTTGGTCACCTATAACTCTGTAACCATGAACAAGATAATATTGCGGTCTTCAGTTTTCAAAGACCTACCAGGTGCCCTATCAACTCAAAGTAAAGTTTGAAACTTCTTGGTCAGACATTGATTTTTTTAATGTCCCTATACTTATACTATGGGGGTGGGTTGGGGGCAACTTTGGTCACCTATAACTCTGTAACCATGAACAAGATAATATTGCGGTCTTCAGTTTTCAAAGACCTACCAGGTGCCCTATCAACTAAAAGTAAAGTTTGAAACTTCTTGGTCAGACATTGATTTTTTTAATGTGCCTATACTTATACTATGGGGGTGGGTGGGGGGCAACTTTGGTCACCTATAGCTCTGTTACCATGAACAAGATAATATTGCGGTCTTCAGTTTTCAAAGACCTACCAGGTGCCCTATCAACTAAAAGTAAAGTTTGAAACTTCTTGGTCAGACATTGATTTTTTTAATGTCCCTATACTTATACTATGGGGGTGGTTGGGGGGCAACTTTGGTCACCTATAACTCTGTAACCACGAACAAGATAATATTGCGGTCTTCATTTTTTAAAGACCTACCAGGTGCCCTATCAGCTAAAAGTAAAGTTTGAAACTTCTTGGTCAGACATTGATTTTTTTAATGTCCCTATACTTATACTATGGGGGTGGGTGGGGGGCAACTTTGGTCACCTATAACTCTGTAACCATGAACAAGATAATATTGCGGTCTTCAGTTTTCAAAGACCTACCAGGTGCCCTATCAACTAAAAGTAAAGTTTGAAACTTCTTGGTCAGACATTGATTTTTTTAATGTCCCTATACTTATACTATGGGGGTGGTTGGGGGGCAACTTTGGTCACCTATAACTCTGTAACCACGAACAAGATAATATTGCGGTCTTCAGTTTTCAAAGACCTACCAGGTGCCCTATCAACTAAAAGTAAAGTTTGAAACTTCTTGGTCAGACATTGATTTTTTTAATGTCTCAAAACTTATACTATGGGGGTGGGTGGGGGGCAACTTTGGTCACCTATAACTCTGTAACCACGAACAAGATAATATTGCGGTCTTCAGTTTTCAAAGACCTACCAGGTACCCTATCAATTAAAAGTAAAGTTTGAAACTTCTTGGTCAGACATTGATTTTTTTAATGTCCCTATACTTATACTATGGGGGTGGGTGGGGGGTAACTTTGGTCACCTATAACTCTGTAACCATGAACAAGATAATATTGCGGTCTTCAGTTTTCAAAGACCTACCAGGTGCCCTATCAACTAAAAGTAAAGTTTGAAACTTCTTGGTCAGACATTGATTTTTTAATGTGCCTATACTTATACTATGGGGGTGGGTGGGGGGCAACTTTGGTCACCTATAACTCTGTAACCACGAACAAGATAATATTGCGGTCTTCAGTTTTCAAAGACCTACCAGGTGCCCTATCAACTAAAAGTAAAGTTTGAAACTTCTTGGTCAGACATTGATTTTTTTTTATGTCCCTATACTTATACTATGGGGGTGGGTGGGGGGCAACTTTGGTCACCTATAACTCTGTAACCATGAACAAGATAATATTGCGGTCTTCAGTTTTCAAAGACCTACCAGGTGCCCTATCAACTAAAAGTAAAGTTTGAAACTTCTTGGTCAGACATTGATTTTTTTAATGC